>NW_028258381.1:12107777-12408888 GCF_053883595.1 Heterocephalus glaber
CCTTTCCCAGCATGTGTATGATTCAAATGTTTACTGAGCTATCCCAGAGCGAATGCTGCTATGAGATATACAGAAACACTGCAGGTCTGAAGAGTTGTTTCTCATCAAACATCCATGTGGGATGGAGGAACAAAATTCTCCATCAAGGGATGGGGTTCTGGAAAGACAATCAAGAGCATGTATACGGTGTACCAGAGAAAGAATGGAGGGAGACAAAGTCAAAGATAGCAAGCATTAAATTATAACAAGAGTTTATTTTAATAAGCAGAAAAACTTATCACAAGAAAAGTATGAGTTCAGGATAATTGGGCTTCAAACAATGTAATTTATACATTTTTGCAGATATAAACAGAATTAAAATTACATACAACACTTAGAGAAAAACTGAATAATTATCATGGAAATAGAATTAATTTATATAATGAATATAATAAATTTTGGTTAACAAAACAAAATAACACTTTCTTTTAAGGCAAATATAAGAAATGCATGACAGCTTTATTAATAATATTTCTGAAAAGATAACCTTAATAATTTCAAAAAATGAAAATTGGACTGGATAGACTGACAAAATAAAGTTAAAACTAGAAGTGTACTTAAAAGAATACAGCAACTAGTTTAAGAGAACTAGTGAATTACCTAAGGATTGGTTACTCACAGACAAGGATATTTTCCAAGAGGAAATAAATATGCATTCATTGGTCCTAGAAAAACCAATATAAATTAAATAAAAATCTCCTGGAACAAGAAACATACTTGTGAGTGAGTTAAAGCCTGTATTTTCTTTCATTATTCAATACGCTTGTAATATTGTATAAATAGCTATTACAAACAATTTCAATGACTATATGTTACAAATAATGTCTTCAATCAAGGCTTTTCACTATTTTGGCTGTTTTTCATAAACATCTGCATATTCATAATTTCAATTTCACTCAATGTATCCACTTTTTGGTGTGGTTACTGCTTTATATTACTCTGTATAAATCTTATCTATACCAATGTCATTAAGATGTTCTGTGTTCTCTTTTAAAGTCTTAATTATTTTACCTTTACAACTAGGCTCAATGATGAAATTTGCCTAATGTAGGTTTTTGCCTAATCAGTCCAAATTGTTTTCTAAATATGTGAAATTGATCCAGTATTAGTATTCTCAAAGAGAACAACATTGCACAGTTTTATCATTGTCACAAGTCAAGTGACCTCTCATGGTTCTGCTTCTCTATCTCATCATCTCATGTGTCTATTCTTTGACCCATTTTACAGTTCTTAGTCACCACCTTTATGGCAGGCATTGCCCTCTGGTGGTGGTGTAAGTCCTCCTGCCAAGGTGTTTTATAAAGATTGTCTTGCTTCTTAACCAGCTCTTTGTGTTTCTTACATCATTTCCACCTGGTGCCATCAGGCGTCTATGCAAGGTTAACATGCTGTCTTAGCTAGGCACATGACCAATGGGATGAACAGCTTGGAGAAAACTTTATTTCTACTGAGTTCTTGGTCCTCTACCCTGAGTGTTTTGGCAGCTCTCCGATACTTTATATGAAAGGCAACCATGGAAATCTATTTAGTACCCTTTCTGTTATTACTCACAAATTTGAATATCTTTGCCAGTTCTTTTGCCAGTCATCTACACTCTTTTTGGTGTAACTACTCAGATTTCTTCTCTATTGACCTTACTGACTTTTGTTCAATGCTTTGTTGTTTTAGAAGTGATCTGCCTGAGAGGAGCACAAGCCTTACCACGGTTCTAGCTGGGAAGCATATCCTCTCATTCCATGGCTTGATATTTCCATCTCTAAATAAGGTCTTTTGAGAAACTAAAGTCCTTAATTTAATCAGCCTAATTTATCAATATCTTTATTATAACTAGGTGTTTTGGCCATATCTGAGGAATATTTCACTAGGACAAAAATACAGAGATACTGCTAACGTGTTTCTAGGATCTTTATTTCTAAAATTCACATTTGAATTTAAAATCCACCAAAATTTAACTTCCCATGATATAAAATAGGAATTAATTTTTACTAATTTTGAAGCTGATATCCAAATGATCCAACAACATTAAATTAAATTATAAATCTTATCTCAATTACTCTGCAGTACTAATTTAGTTGTGAATCGAGAGTCCATTTGTGTGAAGTCTTATAATTTTTTAATCTCCACTCTATGCTATTGTTTATTGCTACAGAAAATAATATTAAACCTAGTTTTAATAGCTTTATAATAAATTTTATTTTGGGTAGATTATGTCAGTCTGGTAGGTAATTCCTTTTATAGTTTATTTTGCTATGCTGGCCCTATAAGTTTTGGTACACATTAAAATTATGCTGTCAATTTCTACTTAAAAAGAAACAGGGAAAACAAAAAATTAATGTAATTTTTGATTACATTAATTGCACATATTAATTGTGAGAAAGGACAGTTTTACAATACCAATGCCCTGAATTTGTGAACATAGTGTACCATTTCTTATAGATCTGTGTGCAAATGACATGGAGCTTCAGTTAGATTTATTGGTGCTTGTTTTTCAAGATACTTAAATGTATAATTGAAATCACATGAGTGAAATGACAGTTTTACTATTTCATTTTCAATACTTATACTAATTTTCCTTGCCTAATCCAACTGAGTGGGACTTTTAGTGCCCATTGAGTGAAACAATGATGTTAGTATTCTGCTCTTTTTCCTAATACTTTAGGGAAAGTTTGAACAACTATTGCCATTTTTGCTGTTGATAAAAATCTAATAGTAGATGAAATTGTGAGCGATGGTTGTCTATAACATGCATGCAGTAGAGAAATACCTGATGTACAATTGATACCAATTCCTTTAAAAAAGTTTATTAAATGACTTTATTATATCAAGTTTTTCTCTATTTCTCAATGTACTACATATTTTAATTCCTTAAAAAATCTTAGAATTTAATTTTATCTTACCTCATTCTGCACTGGCTTATTTTCCAAATGTTTGCAACTGTTATTGTTTTTTTTTAAGTTTTCCTTACTTTTTGTTATCTGGCATTTCTTTAGTCTATTTCTTTGCTTTTTTTCTTTATAATCTCTGTCATGTCAAGAAGCTACCTAGGAAAAGGTGTGCTGAATGAAATGTACTGTTATTTTATATTTAAAATGTTTCTCTTGAGTTAAAAATTTGGTTTTAATTTGTCTGATTGAAGAATCCTATGTTAAAAATGACTTTGCCTGAGAGTTTGCAAGCTTACCTTTTGACTTCCAGTCTGGTGGCCCACAGCCTTTTTGGGCCCAGGGATGGGTCTGTGGGAGAGAACTTCTCAGTGGGCCTGGAGCGGAGTGGGATGGTTTGGAGTGATTCAGAGGAGCAAGGAAGGTAGATCTCTGGCGTGTGCTTCACAGTGGGTTCTTGCTCTAGTGAGGACCTAATGCCACAAATGTTCCGGAAATAACAGGTCAGGAGATAGCGGAGCAATGGGCAATGGCTGTGAATGCAGGTGAAGCTTCGGGCCCAGCCCGCCGCTCACCTCCTGCTGGGCAGTCTGCTCCCTAACAGGGCAGGCCCGGCTCAGGACTCAGGCACCGTCTTTCCCTAGAGGGCTGCTAGTGAAAGCCTTGAAGGGAGCCCAGTAGTTAGCTCTCTAGGCCGACACATACTGTTCAGAGGGAGTTCGCACTGTGTTCTCTTGATTCTTCATAATCTCATAATTTTGAGGAAAAGTGGAATGTTTTTAAGTTCCTCCTATTTTTCAGTCATTAGGAATGCATATTTTGTTTCTGATTAGCACAGGTTTGTAGTACAATGACTACATTTACCAAGGGGAGTTGGTACATGTACATCTTAATTCTTTCTCTTTTTGGTCTTCTACCCTCTCCTTCCTCCCTGTTCTTTCCAACTTTTGAGCCCTTTCTCTTTATAAAACCTCTGTTTTCATTGTTTTTTTTTTCTTTCTCAACTCTCTTTTTTCCATCCCCTCTCCTTCCCCTCCATCTTCCCTCTTTCTGTCTCCTGTTTCCCCATCCTTTCAAAACAGATCTCCTTACTCTTCTTTATCTATCTTCTATTTCTCTATTTTTTCTTCATATAAGAGAAATAATGCAATATTTAGCTTGTGTGTATTATTTCACTTAATATTATGTTCTCGAGTTGCAGCAATTTACTTGTGAATGCCTCAAGTTTATCTTTCTTTATGGCAGAGTAGTATTACATTGTTCACCATATTTTCTTTATCCATTCATCTGCTGATTGGCATATAGGCAGTTTCCAAGTTTTAGCTATTATAAATTGTGCTGCTCTTCATTAGGATTTTTTTTAAATCAAATAATTTCTATGTTTGAACTCTTAGAATTTATCTTCTATAATTTCCTTAATTATTCTATTCTATTTACAATCATATCTTTTTTTGGAAGCCCTATTAATCAAGAGGTAATCCTGGATTCATTTTACTCAGTTTGACTTATTGTTAAAATGAAATTTTTATTGTAGAATAGTTCAGAGTTTCATAAGCTGTAGGGCTAATACCGAGAGTGCCTGTATATCTTGCACCAGTTTCTCCGATTGTTAACATTTTAAGATACACATCTGTTACTAGAAATGAAGCAAGATTACTATGTTATTATTAAATATAATCTATCACCCACATGTGTTGATTCTTTGTGTTATAATGTTCTGTGGGTTCTCTGAAATGCAAAATGATTTTTTTCTAGGCTTTTAAACTATTCCTTTACTTTCAATGAAAATAGCAGAGGAAGTCTCATCAAAAGCCTGTCCCTACCAGTGGGGAAAATAATCTGTTGGAATACACTTTCTGAGAGCTCTGAAATGAAACAAAAAGCTTACAAAATCCAGTGCACCATTTAATTAAAACAACAGCGATGACAAAACCCAGCTGAATGTGCGTAAGAAAGCAGACCTTTAAGACAGTAGCCTGTGCTCCTGGCATGAAATCAGTACTGGATATAGCAAATGCTGTTTGTTTGGGAGAGAGGTAGTCTTTAAAGGATTGGTTAAGGGACTTGCCTTTATTTTGAATAACTCAGGACTCTGGGGATGAGGCTGGGGCTGACTAGCCCACATGGGGGTGTTTGTTCAAAAACCTACAGAAAATATATTAGCTATTGTCACTTGGAGCAGGAATAATTTATGCAGAAAACAACAGGTTAACTGGAAAGCATGGGAGAAAACAGGGGAATAAGAAGCTTTGGGTAATAAAGTCTTTGAAAAGTTTCTACATATTCTTGAGAATCTAGAAAATGAAACAGCAGTCTAGGTTCAGGAACATGCACAGGTAGGTCTAAGAATGTCATCAAGTGGCTGACCATCAGGTTCTGTGCAAACAGGAAGTGAAGGCTAAAGCACAGCTGTAAATTACCGCACTTAGGAGGAAGGCATACAGGCAGAGTGAATATGCACACTGGGATTTTGTTTGTTTATTGTGTCCTAGGTGTTTATGGAAATCTTTTTTAAACAGCTCATGGCTAATATAATGGAACAGAGGCCTCAGGGTGTAGCTGAGAAATTAACCCAGATATTGCAAAGTCAGTTTACAAAAGTCACTAAACATAGAATAACTGCTACAACAAGCAGTAACACACCCCACTTGGAGGGCAGTCTAATTTCTAGGATACATACATTATGAACATTCAAAATGTCTCTGTTTCCACAAAAGTTTTTGAGATATGCAAAGAAAAAATTTATGACCTGTACAGAGAGAAAACTGATGAATCAATACAAGTTTTTCAGACATGATTTACTAGACAAAGACTTAACTATCTTATATATTCTTTAAGAACTAAAGTAAAACAAGGATAAAGAATATAAAGAATCCAGAAGAGGAGGCTGGGGATTTAGCCCAATGGTTCTGTCACCTGTCTCGCAAGCACAAGGTCCCAAGTTTGATCCCCGGTACCAAAAAAAAAAAAAGGAATTCAGAAGAATATTGACAAAGAGATACAAATTGTACTACAAGAATCAAAGTTAATTTTGTTTTTCAACAATGCTCCCCAGCTCCATCCACTAACATGTGAGAAGTTTAGTCCATCATAACTGAGATTAATTCCAGAAATCCAATTTTAAATCTACCAAATTAATCAATTTAAAATACCATAGTAGTCTCTCTTGGTTCTTATTTTTCAGAGAGACTATGTAAAGGTGCAAATTTCCAATGATGAATGTCATTATATTGTATACCTAAAATGTACCAATGATTAGAATGAATAGTCGATAATGCAAAATAGGAAGAAAAGGTCCAAAGGGGTAGGGGTAGAGGGAGGGACAGGGGAAAGGAAAGAAGGGAAAGGAAAAATGATGAGAAATGGAAAAAATGGAAATAAAGTCTTTGTAAATAGGGAAGGGTGGAGGGAGTGAAGGGAGGGCTAGGAATGGGGAGAGAATAAGAACCAAGATGCATTATGTAAAGGTACACTTCCCAATGAGAAATGTAATTGTGTTGTATACCTACAATGTACCAATAAAAGAATTTAATAAAAAATAAAATAAAATACCATAGTAAGAGCTTGAAAGGGGCAGCATGATCGTTTCAGTAAATACAGAAAAAAATTTGCAAATTTTCAAAATGGAGCTTCTCTTTAAAAAAAAAAAAAAAGTGAAAGCACTCGACAAAGTAGGAATTGAATGTTTTTTCTTCAACCTGAGAAGGGGCATAGACAAAAACTAGGCCAACACTAGGTTTGATACTAAAAGACTGAAGACTTCCACGATAAAGTGAGGGACAAGGCTGGTGTCTGAGGTTGCCACTTCCATTCAAATCTGCACTCTGGAATGTGTTCTACCCCAATGAATGTTCCACACGAGATTTAGAAAATGAGTGTTGTACTCTTGTTGAATGGAACTTCCTATACATCAGTTAGATCAAGATGAAGTTCACTGACAGTTCTGTCTGGATCATCTACTTTCTTACTGATTTTCTGCCTTACTCATATATTAATTGCAAAAGGTGTTGAAAGCTCCAATTCTGATAAAGCTTTTTCATTCCTCCTTGAAGTTCTGTCCATTCTTCCTTTCTTCCTAATGATTCACGCTCCTGTACTATATCATGTTTTCTCTGTATGAGAACCATTTATTTCAGGGCAGTTCTGCTGGCAATGGATTTCCTCAGATCTTGTTTGTCTAAAAAAGTCTTTATTTCTACTTCACATGTACCTCCAAGCTCTTCTCATCTCTACCTACTACCAAGTTCCAACTTGGGTAGTTCCAACACTGTTACCTAAGGTCAGGTATTTGTTAGAGCAGCAACTGACTGTCAGAACTAACTTTGTCTCATTTGGTTTGGGCTGCAATAAAAACATTTACCAGACTGCACCACTTAAACTGCAGGCATTTAATTCACACAGTTCTGGAGGCCAGAATTCCAAAATGAAGGTCCTGGAAGATCTTGTATCTACAGAAATCATTGCTTCTAGTCTAAGCTTAGTTCCAAGATGGATTTACATTGCTTTGAAATGGTATGAGCTTTTCAGGTCTAGTTTTTAATAAATTTTAGATGTGACGAGGCTAAAGCTGACTGTTCTCCACAGGATAGAGCTGGATATACCCTCTCAAGTCTCATGAGTCATGCAGCTTCCTGCGCTCGCTGGAAGGAATGGGCACCCTTTCCTGGCCTGTGATTGCACCAACTGCTCTTACCTCTAACCGCTTTAGGTGCTGTTTCCCCACCTACCATGGCTCCCAAAGGAGATGCAGATGATCGGTGCTCAGGTAGGCACTTGCAGTGAGACTCCAGGGTGCGCAGAACTCTCTCTCCCCAGCTCTTCCCCTGATGCTCCATCTCACCATCTTTGCAGACTCCCATCTGCTTGCTTTGCTCTCTGGCTGCATTTCCTGCTGAGCAACCATCTGAATCTTCCTTCTCCAGGTAGCAGCCTGAGCAGTAACCCGAGGCCTCACCTTGTTAGTTATCTGTCCTTACAGTTGCTGGACCTTTGTTACCCCATGCCCAGTGCTTTGAGACCATTGTTTACTATATTTTGCCCACTTTTCTGGATGTTTTAGGAGTATTAGGAGGTATTATTTACTTTTGGTTGAAAGTAATGTCTCTCCATTCCAACCCTTACTATTAAAGTAGTACTTTTACATCATAGTTACCTATCTGATTCCGACAACATATACACATGTGTACACATATCAATAGTTCTGCTTAGGAGGATTGTCGAAAGCCCTCAAGAGGGCTGCTGAACTGCTTGTTGTCCATGGCCTGTGTAATCTTGCTTCTGACCTTCCCTGTGTTGTTCTTCTTTCGGATGAGCCCTTCCTATGCTTACATTCACAATGGATGTCTCCATTTAAACGTCTTCTTTCAAGAAATATTTAATCTTCACCGTAACTAGTTAAATTCCTTACTTTTTAAAATTCACAGCCTCCTGTACTTTTCTAACATAACGCCATATCCCATTACATTTTCATTGCTTGATTAGTTTTCCATCTTGCATTGACTGTGGCTTCCTTTTAAGTGTGTCCAGGAATTTTCATAAATGTAGCTGTTCCCTAGCACAGTTCCTAATGCACGCCACACAAAAGCTCAGAAGCAATTATCAAATCCACAGATTTATAAAGAAGATTTTTAAAAATTTTTGGAGTACTAAAAGTATGTTCCTACCCAAGGAAGCAACTTTGGGCATATTTTAATCTCTGACCTCCTTTGGGATGGCAGTGATAAAGCAATGAGCTTGACAATGTACTTGAAGAATCACTTTTGGAATTGAGCAAAATCAGCTGACTTAGGCCTCTGTACTCACAATGTTGAACAATATAATTATTTATCCCCTTTCTTAATTAACCCCTTCAAACCTCCTAACAACCTGCCTAAACATTTAGGAAGCATAGGTTATTTTTATGTTTTAATCTGTACTGGATGATTCAGCTGAAAATCAACTAATTCAATCACTGCAGTTTAAATGAATATAAGCCCTGATTTCTGGATGATGGTAACATAAACACCAACCAAATACAGAATGAGTCATAATATCTCTAAGGTATTTAAGCAATCAAGTCCCAGAGCCAGCAGGAAGGGAAGTTAAGTAACATAACTCATCCAGGACACAGTCATTATTGGAAATGTGATTTCTGCTTCTGCAGTGCATTTTCAGAGATGCTAAAAGAATTACCCTGAAAGTCTAAGAAAATAATTGCATCCTCATACATTCAATATAGCATGGAGCTGTTTCTTTGGAATAAAAATAACTGTATACAGCTTTGCAAATCCTTCAACACATGCACGACGCCTCTGAACACACAGGGAAGGCTCGATCGGTGTCTGGCCCTGAATCTGCCTTTGTGTGTACAGGACTAAGTGAGAAAGGCAGACAAGAAAAGAGCAAGACAGTGAAGTTAGCCACATCTAAGGTCAAAGCCGGGAGGAGATTCAGGAGCGCAGATAAGTGTGCTGAAATTCCACCTGACACAGCGATCTCAGAGCTAAAGATGCCAAAAAACAGTCTTCCTTATTTGAGATAACATAATCAAGTAACATAAATTAGAAACAGGTTACATAAAACTGCATATGAGATGTGATCAAAATATGCGGTGAATGTTTAAATTTTAAAAAGTGTATTATAGTAAAAGACACATTACCACTAGTCCGGCCCTTACTCGGCACACGTTTATGCTGTCATTCTTGCCACTTTCTGCAGCAGTTCCAGAAGTCTCCTTTCCTGAGTGTCTTCACAAGGTGTGATCAGAATATGGCAAATGGTAAGAGGCACAACTAAAAAGCAGGCCCCTAAAAAGACTGAGGTGAGTCCTCATCTACTTTATTCACCGGATCTCGCACCATGCAAATCCCGGCTCTTCCCCAAGGTCAAAGTGGACCATGAAACAGAAATGTTTTGGGGAGTTAAAGGGAGACAAAGAGAAGATATGTCCTTTATGGAGCTCGGGGGCGACGACATGGATTAAAAACCTTAGGGACAAATGAGGGGACAACTGAAGATAGAATGCATAGAAAATACTAGGGGACTAACTCTGCAGTAGTAGAAAATATGTGGACAGATTCTTATGCAAAGAAATTAGATCAACGTGCAACCCGTAAGTACTTGGACTGAGAAAGTCATCTCTGGCTGGTCCTTGGTCTCCCGTGGGACTATCCTCTCTCCACTTCAGCACGTTGTGCAGCCTTCCTTTTGGATGGTCCTCCGGGGTAACCGGGACCTGAGGGGCCAAGTCTGCACGGGGAGCTCTTTCTTTGCCCTCAGTCCCAAGGGTTAATCCTCGACTGCACAGAAACTGGCTTTGCCTCACTGGTAACTCGCCAACACGCCACAAAGTGACTAAGGGGAAGTCTGCAGACTATTGGGGCCTCTCTGGGCCTAAGCCCACAACCCGTCTTGACTTGATGGGTGCGGCGATTCTGAGGGCGGAAGGACGGGACTCGGTGGAAAGGACGGCGGGGAGGGGTAGGACGAGGCTGATACCCCAGGCCCGGTGCAGAGTCCCTGTCTGTGCCTACCGTGAATCTCACGGGGAGCGGCGGCTCACTGCCCACATCAACTGTGTGGAGGGGAGAGGGGAACAGGCTGCTAAAGCGTCTGGGAGACCCTGGGGGAGGGGGGTCCAGGCCTCCGCTCCCCATTCTCACTCTACCACGTGGCACCTCAAGTCTGTTTTCCCTCGGGCCTTGACTAAGATGGCATAAACAGCACAGTGTAGCCTGGTCACTGTAAACCACTGGGTAAGTTTGGTTATGCTCAAATGGATAGAGTACCAGCCAGGCCTAGTGGTGCAGGCCTTTCATCCCAGCACTCTGGGAGGCTGAGGAAGGAGGATCACAAGTTCCAGCCCAACCTGGGCAACAGAGCAACTTAGCAAGACCTTGATTCAAAATAAAATATATATATATATATTTGAAATAGATGCTGATGTAGCTCAGTGCAAAGGTCCTGGGTTTAACACCCAGTGCCACAAAAACAAAACAAATAAAAACACTCCATGACTTTCATGTAAATATGAAGTGAACATATATTTCATTGTTGGACATTTTAGTCAAATCATGAATTAACTAGGGGACATGTGTAATATTAATACCTGTTCAAAACCATTTGAGATCCAAAGTAGACATAGACCATTTGGTAGAAGGATTGGTTAAATGCCATGATGGTTGGTGTCCACCAGGGCCATCACCAACCCTGCTGTTTGGAATTGCATGTTTCCATTGTGGAGGAATTATCCATGGGTCTTTTGTATGAAAATCTCCAAGTTATCTTCAACCACTGTGGAGTTGTAAAATAGCCCACTCACTAGAAAGTTACCACTAATACTGCAGTAAAGGAATTCCTAGTCATTTCTCTTGGCTATTTCTGAGCTTCCCTTGACTTTTTTGGACTATTTGGTAGGTTTGCTTGGTTCCAAAGTCTGAACAAGGAGGATGAAGCCCAGGAAACCACAGGAAGAGGAAACTTTCCCTGCTCCAGGTACTTCTGAGAATGTCACATACCATGGCTCATTTGCTTCTCACCTCTCAGAGAGCACTGTTAGGTCACATCTGCTGGCGTGGGAACTGTGGCCTGGAGAGATGAGCAAAACATCCTGGAGTTAGGGATGACGGAGCACAAATTGAGACTAAATCTATCTAACTCCAGAGTCTTGTGCCCTTCCTCCTCTCCTGAGGAGATGACTGATCCCCACGTAAAACATCAGCTGCTTTGCAAAGCACCTTCCACCTGCATCCTGCAAAAGCATGACTTGGAACACACATGCTGTGTTCTTGGCCTCAATTTCGTGCCAGAGGACTCTGACCTCTTTGTAAAGTCCTTGCCTCTTAGCTTTTGCCTATCCTGGTTAAGACTTGTGTAT
Source organism: Heterocephalus glaber (assembly GCF_053883595.1). NCBI lineage: Eukaryota > Metazoa > Chordata > Mammalia > Rodentia > Bathyergidae > Heterocephalus > Heterocephalus glaber. The sequence continues at coordinate 12,119,553 of NW_028258381.1, forward strand.
TGATCTCTAGCTGCCCTAAGTAGACACTTCTTGGAAGAGTTTACGGAGCGGCTTCAAGGAAACAGAAGGCTACTCCATGAGGCCTCCTCATAACTGTGCTTTCCTGGACAACACATGGCTGCGCTCACTGGGCTCCTACCAACGGGAAACCATATGCAGGATGTCTGACACAGGGTGCTTGGAAAGCTCATGACAACTCACCTGGAGACTCCAGGTTAGTAAGGAGTGAAACGTGGCAAACACTATGGACTTTCAGTGTAAATTAAAGGTGTTTCATGATCAGACTTCTTTCCATGACAATGTGGCTACATGCACTATCTAAAGCCCTTATATGTGAATATGGACCAGATTATATGCAATACGTTGAGTAAGGATACAGAGACCCATACGCTGAAATTTAAAAAAGTAAACATTGATGCTGAGAAAGATCTGAGATTTGTGTGACTCTTCTTTGACAATATGAATCTATTTTATCTCAAATTTTTTCCTAGCCAAGGCCTGCCATACACAATTGTGCATACTGGGGACTGCATGTTACAGCACCCAGTCAACACTAGGGGGCTCTAGTTACATCGTAGAATAAGTATGGGTCACCTTGGGAACATAGCCTGGGTGACCACAGGTAGTGCCTTTCCTGAAGAGTAACCCCAGGCTCAAGGGAAAGGATTGGGCAACAGAAGTCTTCAGATTGTTCATTTCTTATGACATTTTCATGAACCTTGAGAAGAATTTTTGTATTAGCAAGCAAAGTGTTTCAAATATGAAATTGTTGAAATGCAAACTATAAATGTGCAAGTATAAGTAATGATGGGTTTTATGGATAATGGATAAATTTGTAATCTAATGATGAAATGTGTAGCATGCTTAATGCTCATGTTCTATAAAGAACCACTCCTACCCCGGAGAAACTAACTACAGTCATAGGTTCCACATTGTCGGCCCCAAGTAATCTCAAGTGGAAATTACACAGCACTGAACAGGACCGTCGACAGTAGAGACTCATTCCATGCAAGGAACGTACATATGAACATGATCAACATGCCAGTTTGCTCATGGCCTTTCATGATAGCACTTTTTAAAAATGTGAAGGCCAGAGAGCCCATATTTTAGCTTTCAGTTAGTTCTTCAGTGACAGGCTGTCTGTTCAAAGATAATACAAACATGAATGAACATTCCATTAAATCTTGTAAAAGCAGGCAGTGACCATGGGAGTAGAGGGAAGTCAGTATCTGCGGGTAGATGGTCATTCTGACGCTTCTGGAATGGGGGCTTGGGCTCATCCTAGACGAACTGCTAATGGGAATTTGTGAGGTTGATATTTATGTAAACAACAGATCCATTTCTAAAACCTACAGCTCCTCTAGTGTGTTAGGAGGGTTTTCTCAGAAGCAGTCTGTAGTCCATGAGTGGGTAGGGTTTATTAGGGTGATGTGAAATGTAGGCCTTCATAAAATATCTACCCCTTCCCAATGTCCCGAGCAGCAGTAAGAAGACCTATGCCATGTTCTTACACTCTCACCACTCTGCAAAATGCAGGGTTTTCTCCATCTTGATGATCTGTGGAGTTCATAAACCTGCTCTGAGAAGCTGAGATTCGGCAGAACCTTGCTCTTGTGAAAATGAGTTCGGAGGACTCACAGGGAGCCAATGATCTCCCCAGGGTCTTGCAGGAGGTGGAGTTCTTTGGAGTAATCAAAGAGCAAGATCTTAAAACATAAGCAGCTGATTTGAGATCTTTGTGCTTCAGCTGGAAGTCAGGGCCTACAGGAAGAAGGGTTGTGTTTAAAGGCAGAGATGTAAATGAAGATGGAATCAAGAATTAGAAACAGGGAAAAATAGATCAAGGGGTTCCCGGTTGGGGACAAGGGATGATCCTCAAATGATCACGGGGAACGCCCCTGGGTGGTATAATCTGTTAAAGACAACGTACAAAGCACAGGACTAATTTGATTTGCTGTAGCTCATTTGGCCTCGAAAGTAACAACCAGAAAATAAGTAGGCTTTCATTGCCAAGTATTTGAGATTTCCTTTCTCTAGTTGCATTACTTCTCAATACTGCTGTGGGGTGGGTTTTAAAAGTAGGAGGATCCTACATGGAATGCAGAAGCTGCTGAAAACAAGGCACTCACCCTCATTCATTTGCATTTCTTCTGGATGTTTTTTCATAATAGAGCTCTTCTGGCCCATTGTGAGTTTCATGGAGCTGATGTGAGAATAACATCAACCTGTTGGCCTTTTTGTCCTCTTCCTGAATGGACAGACAGAGGTGACATGTATGCCTGGGTTGCAAGGCAAAGCCTCCCAGCTCTGCTGTCTACATCTACATCTTGAAAACGAGCCTCTCACACATGTGGTTGGCTCTCAGATGTCCTAATCTGAGTCTTTAAGATATTTATTTGGCTTTGTACAAGTCAGTAGAGGAACAACTGATTTCCTTTGAATGGGAGAATTCTATGTTATGCCATTTCTTAAATGTGATGAGTAAAGATGTGGATGTGTTTCAGGATGTAAATTGATAAGCATCTTTAAGGCATTTTTTAAAAAGCTTAGAAAGGCCAATTCATTTGGCTTCCCAGAATGATTTGCAAATGCAAAGCACTTCCTCTGAGTTAGTTGTGGCATTCAATAAATAGTGTGAGCTGAAGCAAAAGCAGAGAGATGATCACTCTGGAGGACTTCAGATCCTACAGACACAGGCAAGCACCCAAAGCATTGCAAGCGGTGCGGTTTCTACAGGGACCCCTCCCACCGGGATCTGGGTTATGTGGGTGCACAAGTGTCATCTAAGGAGGCCAGCTGTCTTCTTAGGCTGTGCCATTTATAGGATCCCTGTGATCTGGATTCTTGTTGCCAGCTTTGCAGTTTCAGCAATTTACAGTTTTAAAGGCATCCAGTGTTGATCAGATGCACAAAGAAAACAGATGTGGAGCAAATACCCAGGGCTTAGCTTAAAACTTGAAAGCCAGTCTGTTATAGTAATATGGGAGATACACTTTCCCAGTGACTAGGGTGCTGTGTCTCCCAATCCAGGACCACTTCTGCTTCTAAAAAAGCTAAATTGGTGGCAAATGGAACATAGAATCACAGCAAGGGTTTATTGAGTGGAGACCATGTGCTAGGTATGGTAAAAACATTACATATAAAATTCAGCGTCCTATAAGGTGGATACTGCTATTATCACTGATATTCAGAGACAAAGCAGAGGTTTTTATCAGCTAATGGTGACATAGCTATTGAGTGGTGGCATTACAATGTGACCCCAGTAGCTTGGCTTCAGGTTGCTCTCTTAACCCTTAGAAAACATGCAAATCAACATATAGGTAATATATTGGTCACCTTTCCTCTTACTAGGACAAAATACCTGGCATTTACAATGTAAAGATATTTATTTGAACTCAGTTTCAGATGTTTCAGTCCATGGTAGGCTGGTTCCAAGGCAGAAACATCATGGTGGAAGGGTATGGGGAAGGAAAGATCCTCACATTATGTCATCTAGGAAGCAAAGGGCAAAGGAAGAGCCCAGAGAGGAAGCACCTGAGGACAATATATACTTTCCCAAGGTTACAGCCTCATGGCCAACTTCCTCCAAATAGGCACCACCTCCTCATAGCCCATTCAGCTATGAAGTCATTCACCCACTGACGAGGTTCATGATCCAGTCAGTTGACAATCAAGATTAACCACCATGAGTATTATGGACACTGTAATTCCATAAGACCCTTACCAATACAATTCTTTCCTTCTCAGCTCATAAGACCACATAAGATGTATTGACCCAACTGCTGTTCTTTAAGAGTATCTTTGGCACAGTGATTTGAAAGTCACACACAGCACCATCATTCAATGGAATTTTGTTCAGTGCAGCTCAATTCAGCATTCACAGAGCACATAGTCTGTGACGAATACCTGCTATAGAAATTCATCAATCTCCCCATGAGCTGAAAGTCCTACTCTGATAGATGAAGAATGTAGACTCAGGTATCTTACCTAACTTTCTCCAAGTCTGAAAACTCATGTTACAGCATGTTGGAGAGAAACCTAAGTAAAGCAGAAGAACTTGGTTCTAATCAAGCTGCCACCATTTGCTGCCGTTGACACAGGGTGATTTATAACCAGGGAGATAAATCCCAACCACACAGAGGTTCATGAGATAGGAGGTAATTATTTATATGAAAGTGCTTTTGAAACGCTTTGCACCCATACTCAGAAAAGAAGTTGAATAAAAATGGTGCTGTCACCTTTGCCTCTTAAACATCATTCAAGTCCAGGAAGAATGGAGAGAAGGAATTTAAACTCTAGCTTTAACAGTTGAAGGAAACATCCATAATCCTGAAACCTAATGCCTGAAGAAAGGCTGCTGAGTCGAGTGAACTCCAAGTGTGGGAAGGAAAGGAACATAGCTTCTGGTTTACAAGAAGTAGGATGAAGCCGGGTACAGTTTTCTCATGTTTCTCAGCTGAAAGAGAAATAACTCTGTCCTGTGATCCGTGCTGAGGCTGGAGAGAAAGATGACACATGAGTCTCACATGTACAAGCCATCTCTGCCATGTCCCAGGGAGGATTCCTGCCAGTCTGGGTCACCCTCTCCTTCTGCTTCACAAACCTGCAATGGACAAGTCCCGGAAGACCTCCTACCATCCAGCTGGTAATGATGGTCATAGGGAGAAGGAAGAGATCATCTGTGTTGTAGCACATGTCAGTATTTCATTCATTTTCATGGCTGTATGATGATGTGTTGTAGAGATAAGACACAAGGCATTTTGTTTATCCATTCATCTGTTGATAACACTTGGATTGTTCCTACTTTTTGGTTTTTGTGAAAGGTGTACCTATGGATATTTATGCACACATACTTAAATATCTGTTTTCAGTTCTCTTGATTAGAGACCTAGGGTGAAGCATTAGATACAAATGTAGATTAACTGTTGCCAGGGGCTGAGGGAAATGGCTACTGGCAAATGATGGGAGGGAGGTAGGATCTAGTTTGAGGGTGGAGAAATGTTTTGCCAATACATAGATATGTTCAAACCAAACTTGGCTTCAAGGGTGCAATTGCACAATTTAGATTTAGGGGCTACAAAATATCTACATTTGCAAAGCTGAAGTGGGATAGGATGTCAGGCTGGTGATGGAATCCTGTACATTTCAGTTAGCCATATAATAAGTGAGTCATATATATTGAGCTAAAATTTTTAAATAATATTAATCTAGAAGAATGGATACCATATACTAAAAATTAGTGTAATGAATTATAGATTTACAGTAAATGTATTAGAATTAGATTTGAAACATAATTCTGGGTGGTAAAATTAGAGATCTGAAAAAAATCCACACATCAAAATGTAAAGTCTAAAGATATCCAGATTTCTAATTGAAAAAGCAGCTTTTTTGAGGATGGGACTAAGCATCATGAGAATACAGAATATGATAAAGACCAAAATATTATTAATACTCTGAAGGCCATCCAAAAATATATTTGTTGCTTTCTCACAAAATAAAAATAGTGCAATGTAATAATAGTTACAAATGGTAAAAACCCTGTGATAGTATCGATCTGAATTGTTTCATTTGCATCTCTAAAAGTAGACTCCTACCATTAGAAGAGAAATTTTAGAAATTCAAGGTTAAGCATTGACCTAAATGATATGTGGAATTATATTAAAACCCACATAAATACTACATGGCCCAAAGGTTGGAATCTCATTGATCCTACAGGATTAGGATGAGACAGAAAACTAAATTATTACTAATAGCAGTAACTTTTAGGAGAAAAGATGCTGACGGCTGTGAATCAGAGTTTGATTGTGCATCTGCAGGACATTAAACAAACAACAGGTTGTTCCCAAGCCCATGCAAAAAGGGATCTCACTGATTGCACAGGGACAGAATTAGATGCTGTCTTCTTTAAAAGAGTCAGTTACAAAGAACAGCACTAAAATCTTAGGGCCTTAGCATAGGGAATGATGAAAGTGATGACTAGGAAAGACTAAGGCTTCAGAGAACATGCAATGACATTGATGGTGATGCTAACCAAGGCATTAATTTATGTGGAAGTCAGGGCAAATTGAACAGTGAACTGTGCTTAAAACCGTAAGGATTTAGACGATCAGAGCAATAAATCACATAAAGCAATTATATGATGTTCGTAATCTTTGTACAAAAGGAATGTTGCATAAACCTGTGATGCCATCAAGCCGATGAGCTAAGGAAGTTGATTACCAGTAGGGATGGACAAAGTGAAATGTGTAATTCAAGTGTTGGAGTTCACAGCCAGAATGAAAAACTAGAAAATAATGTTTGGAGCTATGTTTTATGGAGCAGGCCTGTAATCCCAGCACCCTGGAAGGCTGAGGCTGGAGGGTTGCAAGTTCGAGCCTAATTTGGGCAACAGAGGGACTTAGTGAAACCCCATAGCAAAATAAAAAATAAAGAACCAGGCATATAGCTCAGTGAGAATGCCCTCGATTCAATCCCACTACCACCAGAAAAAGAAAATGGAGGAAGTGTAGATTTCTTCTCATTTAATCACACACACACACACACACACACACACACACACACACGGTTGTGATGCTAAGAGAAATTGTCAACTATACCACAAATCTTTGGAAAGCACTAGAAATAATCTCTGGATCTACAAGGCAAGCTTTACTCTTGAAATAATTGGTTTAAATTTGAGAAAAATATTTATGGGTATACCCAGTGAAATAAATAATTTCTAACCCCAAATCCACCCCCAAAATGAATCAGAAACTGTGAAATTATTACCTGCCTGGTTAAAAAGCAAAACCTAAATAACTCCACCCAGGATGGTGGACTGTACACCAAGTAATGGATGTAACTAAAAGGGCAGACATAGGATTCCTCAGGTAATTTAGGAACACCATGAAGAAATTTGCATTTCCCCCAAGACACACTTTTCTACTACTACGCCAATATCTTCCCTGAAGAAATGAAGTAATTGTGAGATGGCGCTTTCCCCCTCACTTAACACCACCTTGGGTAAATATTTCCACAGTGAGGTCAGCATCAGAGGCCACCAACTGGAGAAGCTCATGGAGATCCCCATAGTGGACACTTCAGCATAGGCACATTGGAAGGCAGGCGATTCCCTGGCTAAGCCGGAAACAAGACTCAATGTTTGGAGTCACTTCCTCCCTTGATTTGGATTATTAGAAAGAGTGGACCAGCTGGGATCATTTCCATGCAGGTGCATTATGTGTATGCATATATCATTCCCTTAGGGCAGTGATACTTTATTGATTCTAATCAACAGAGAGAGATAACTTGTAATTGCTATAGATGAAAAACATGCACTGTGGGGAATCATTACAAATATAGATTGAAAGGGAAATGGGTCTAACAGGAATGGTCACGACACACCTCAATTATAGATGCATTGTAACACCACTATTGACATGTCATCAGTGAATCCAAAGTTTACCTGTTTAAAACAAACAATTCAATGATTTTAAGTGTATTTGTAGTATGCAACCTTCCTGATCAATGAACTTTAGGAAATTTTTATCATCCCTCAAAGAGCTACCTGTTAGCAGCCACTTTCCATCCCCCTCTGCTATGCACAGCCATTTTTCCCTTCACTTCTTCCTGGGAAAACACTACTTGGTTTCCTGTCTCCATGTATTTGCTTATTGTAGATATTTAATGTAAATGGGATCACACTGTGGGACTACAAAACCTTGTAATCTTAGAATTCTTGTAGCCCTGACTGCAATTAAATGTGAGCTAATGATTAAGAAGCTTGTTAGTTCTGGGAAGCTAGATAAAATTTGTAACAGATATAGTTTTAAAGGTAAATTACTCAACTCCTTGTTTGCCTGGAGATCGGACCTTCCCGGACCCACTATCAGCACGTGACAGTCGTGACCATTAGTGTGTGTGTGTGTGTGTCTGCCGACCATCAGTACGTGACAGTCGTGACCATTAGTGTGTGTGCCGACCATCAGTACGTGACAGTCGACCACTAACCCTGGTTTCTTTTCTCTTAAAATCTACATGTTAACCTCCCCCTCAACCCCCTATAAAAACAGCCCCGGACTCTGAGCCAGTTGCCTCTCTAAGCTACTTCGCTTTGGGAGTGCCATCTGGCCAGACTAATAAAGGTCTGTTTTACTTTCCAACTTGTCCGGTGTGTTCCTTCCCGGGTGTTCGTCACTGCAGTCAGCTCCTCGGAGCGTTTGGTAAGGCCCTCGGTCTTACAACACAGTAAGCGACCTTTGGTGATCTGCTTTTAAAGGTTTATTTTCAAGGTCCATACATGATGTGCATTCATCAGTACCTACTCCTCCTCTGCTCCTGAAAGGTGCTCAGTTGTAAACATGGTCAGCAATTTGTTTATCCATTATCAGGTTAAAGACATATAACTGCAGCTAGATATTCTTCAGTGCTTTCTTAACAATACCATGCAGCCCATTGCTCCTTTATCACGATAAACCAAAGAACAGTCCTCAGATAGCGTTAGAAGAGGATTTAAAAGCAAGGAGACATGCTTGGTTGGGTTATGTCACGTGTAACGTGAAGCTTATAAATGTTCTTTCATGCTACATTTTAAAATGTACATAAGAATGTGTTTGTTGTATTTAAATGTGAATGTGCCATCAGTGATGTAGCCTTGTTGATAAACATATTTTTTGTTTTTAGATGCGATTACCTCCAGTTTGAAGATGGGTTGCAGTAAAAATGCTTGGAGAGGCAGAGGCGTCTTGCAGCCCCACCCCCACCCGACGCTCTCAAAGCAGCGGCAGCGACCAGGGACCAGCAACCGCCCCGGTGAGACAAGGCAAGCAGCTTGGGGTTCCTGCGGCCATCCCGGGCCACGCCCACAGCACGGTGAGGCCCGCTTAGCCACACAGGCGCCTCCAAAGCTCAGTCCCGTCCCCCCCCCCCCCCCCCGCCATGCACCGCCTACCTTCTGGCTTTTCTGCTACCTCGTCTCACACTACAGAGGCACAGGTGACTATAAAGACACTTGTTCTGGGCTCCATAAGATAGAGCAGAAGTTAGTAACAGAAAGAGGGCTTCTTAGGCTTCTGGAAGAAAACTGAAGCTCAGCAGAAAAGTAAAGAGAACCTCTACAATAAAGGCACATCAGACTACTGTACTTGGTCTGCTGCTGGCTTGCTGAGACTCATTGACTTTTGTATGCACAGAGATTCCTACATTGCCTACTGTGACAACAGAGACATACCCTGAAGGAGGCCCATAATTTCTATTGCTATTTGCAAAAAAGAAAAAAAAAATTTTTTTTATTTTTAATTCTTAATTTTTATTTTTTTCTACTCTCAAAGTTTTACTTTTCTTTCTTTTCTTTCTTTTATCTTTTCTTTCTTTCTCTCTCTCATTCTCTCACTGTCCCATATTGCTCCTCATCTCCCCATTTGTTCCTTTCTGCACTGAAGTCGGATTTCTTCCTTACTGTTCTTTTCTTCTCTTTTTCCTTCTCTTGATTATTATTAGGTTTAAAGGAAAGGAAATTTGGTATCTAGCCTCCCTGTTGCTGTTAGGTGGTTCTACTCACATCTTTCTTCTTTCATTCTGCCATTTTCTCTGGCCTTTAACAACTTCTTAGATTTTGGGTGATCTTTCTGTGTCTTCTGGCCTCACCGCTAATCTTACCTATTCTTTCTACCTGTCCCTCCCTCCTCAGCTCCATTTAGCTCCCCACCCTGAAGCAGAAAGATGCTATATTGAAGAGTTTATTCATTATAAACTTACATTGGGTTGGTCCTTGGTTTTAATTTAACTCACAGAGTTAAAAGTGATAGATGAATAACTACCACAAAGTATAATTTTCTAAGCTGTGCTTGATCCTATTGTATTACTGACTATATCATTTGGGCTAACATGTTGTGATTGATCTAATTAGTTTTCTTTCCTGGTATAAGAAAAATATAATAGCTTCAGAGTTATTAGAGTCTCAAAACCCAAACACAAGCCATATCTAGAAGACACCTCTGAAAAGCAATCATTCCACAAGGGGTTTTTAAACACAAGCAACAAAGATACCTACATTAAGCAATCTTGAAATATCAACCCAGGAATTAAATCAAGGACAGTACCAAAAACAAAAATGAGAAGACACTTAAGCAAGGCACAAATGCAGGTTTCCATGCCACAAAAAGGAAATTCTGGGGGAAATGAGGTGGAAAACTCTGATAAGCAACCACTTGGACACCCTGAACTAATAGCACAGGAAGTAACAAAGCAGATGAACGAGGCTGTAGAAAATTTCAAAACAGAAATAATCTCCCAGATAAATACGGACATGGTGAGCAGAGTGAAAGACATGATTAGAAGCTCTAGAGCAGAAACAGATAAGAAAATAGATGAGATCAGAAACACGCTGGAAGCCATGAATGCCCAGCATAAGAAAGAAATGGAAAACAAGATTGCTCAACATAAGAAAGAAATGGAATCCATGAAACAGATTCAAACAGATATTCAGGAAATTAAAAACTCCATTGAAAGCATGCAGAGCAGACTAAGAGAATTTGAAGACAGAATATCAGATATAGAAGACAGGTTTGCCATTAAGGACCATGAAAACAGAGACTTCTTAAAGATAGTAAGGGACCATGAGAAACCAATCCAACAGCTGCTAGATGATGCAAAGAAGAATAACATAAGACTCATAGGAGTCCATGAAAAAACAGGAGAAAGCACAACAGACATAAAAAACTGTTCACAGAAATAATAGTAAATAACTTCCCAGACAGAGGTAAAGAGTTGGATGTACAGTTAAGTGAGGCATATAGAACTCCATCCAGCCATGACCAAAAAAAAAAATCTACACCTAGACATATAATAGTCAAGATCCCAGAAACCCAACAGAAGAACAAAATTCTACAGGCAGTTAGAGAAAAGAAACAAATCACCTACAAAGGAAAGGCCATCAGAATCACGGCAGATTTCTCAACACAAACCCTCAAATCAAGGAAAGCCTGGAGTGAAGTATTTCAAGCCCTAAAAGAAAAAACTTCCAACCTAGACTGTTGTATCAGGCAAAATTATCTTTCAAAATCGATGGGGAAATTAGATACTTCCATGACAAAGAACACCTGAGAAATTTCATGAACACCAAACCAGCACTCCAAACAATTTTAAGCAATATCCTAGAAAAAGACAATGAAGGTCACAACTCCATGAGGCCCAGCACAGACAAGGCACCATGCAAGGTAAGACACACTAAAGTGAAAGGGGGGAAAATAAGAAAAGAGCCAACAACAGTAAAACATCATGACAATGATGAGTCAATATCTGTCAATTATAACTATCAATGTTAATGGCCTCAATTCACCAATCAAAAGAAATAGACTGGCAAAATGGATTAAGAAGCAAAACCCAGCAATATGCTGTATACAAGAAACATACCTAACTCAAAAGGAAATACAGACTGAAAGTAAAAGGATGGAAAACAGTTCTCCATGCAACAGGAACCCAGAAAAAAGCAGGTGTAACAATCTTATTTGCAGACAAAGTAGATTTCAAGCCAAAACTAATTAAGAGAGACAAAGATGGTCACTACATCCTTGTGAAAGGAACAATCCAAGAGGAAGACATGACAATCCTAAATATATATATGCAACAAATACAAGTGCCCCCAACTATACAAAACAAATATTAATGGACATGAAAAACCAAATAAACACTAATACAATTATAGTGGGGGAACTCAACACCCCTCTATCACAAATAGACAGAGGAACTAGGAAAAAAATTAACAATGAAATTCTAGAACTAAATGAAGCTATTGAACAAATGGACTTAATAGATGTTTACAGAGTGTTCCACCCCACAAAATCAGAATGCACATTCTTTTCAGCTGCACATGGGTCATTCTCCAAAATAGATCACATGCTAGCTCATAGGACATATCTAAGTAAATGTAAAAGAATCAAAGTTATCCCCTGTATATTATCAGACCATAGTGCAATACAATTGGAGATCAATAACATAAGAAACCGCAAAACACCCACAAACACATGGAAATTGAACAACACCCTCCTGAACAACCATGGGTGACAGAGGACATTAAAGAAGAAATTAGACAGTTTCTACAAGTAAATGAAAATGCCAGTACAACATACAGGAATCTGTGGGACACAATGAAAGCAGTTCTACGTGGGAAATTCATAGCAGTGAATGCCCATATTAGGACAACAGAGAGAACTCAGTTAAATAACCTAATGCAGAACCTCAAGCTCCTAGAAAAAGAAGAGCATAACAAACCCAAAGCTTGTACAAGAAAGGAAATGATAAAGATCCGAGCAGAAATCAATGCAATGGAGACTAAGAGAATGATACAAAAAAATCAATGATTCAAAGAGTTGGTTTTTTGAAAGAATAAATAAAATTGATAAACCTTTAGCCAACCTTATCAAAAAAAGGAAAGAAAAGGCTCAAATACATTCATTTAAGAATGAAAAAGTTGAAGCCATAACAAATCCAGCAGAAATCCAGAGAATCATCAATACCTACTCTGAGAACCTGTACTCTAATAAAATGGAAAACACAGAAGAAATGGACAGATTCCTAGATACATATGAACTGCCAAAATTAAAGGAAGATATAGAAATTCTAAACACCCCAATTACAATGAGTGAAATTGAAAATGTAATTAAAAACTTACCAACAAAAATACCCCCAGGTCCTGATGGCTTCACTGCTGAATTCTACAAGACATTTAAAGAAGAACTATCACCACTACTATTTAAACTCATCAAGGACATTGAAAGTGAAGCAAGGCTTCCAAATTCATTCCTGGAAGCAAGTGTTACTTTGATTCCAAAACCAGGGAAAGACCCAACTCATAAAGAGAACTACAGACCAATCTCTCTAATGAACATAGATGCAAAAATCCTCAACAAGATACTGGCAAACAGAATACAGAGGGTCATCAAGAAAATCATACACCCTGAGCAAGTTGGATTCATCCCAGGGATGCAAGGATGGTTCAACATCCGTAAATCAATCAATGTAATACACTATATTAACAGAGTCAAGGACAAAAACCACATGATCATCTCAACAGATGCAGAAAAAGCATTTGACAAAATCCAACACCCATTCATGAAAAAAACGCTACAGAAAATTGGAATAGGAGGTCTTTATCTCAGCTTGGTTAAGGCTATCTATGAAAAACCAACAGCCAACATCATACTAAATGGTCAAAAACTTAAAACTTTCACACTAAAATCAGGAACAAGACAAGAATGCCCATTATCACCACTCCTGTTCAATATTGTTCTGGAAACATTAGCCATAGCAATTAGACAAGAGAAAGAAATAAAAGGAATAAAGATAGGAAAGGAAGAAGTTAAACTGTTGTTATTTGCTGATGATATGATACTTTACATAGAAGACCCAAAAAACTCAGTCAAAAGTCTTCTAGACCTAATTGACAGATACAGTAGAGTAGCTGGATAGGAGGTTAACACTAAAAAACAATAGCCTTTTTATATGCAAATAGCAGACCCAGTGAGAGAGAAATTCAGGAAATAACTCCTTTGACAATAGCATCCAAAAAAATGAAATATCTAGGAATCAACCTAACAAAGGAAGCAAAAGTCCTCTACACTGAAAACTACAGCACTCTGAAGAAGGAGATTGAAGAACCAATATAGTGAAAATGGCCATACTTCCAAAACTACTATATAGATTCAATGCAATGCCAATTGAAATTCCAACAATACACTTAAGAGAACTAGAGAAAACAATCCAAAAATTCATTTGGAAACAGAAGAAACCTAGAATAGCAAAAGCAATTCTAGGCAACAGAGACATGGCTGGGGGCATCACAATCCCCAACTTGAAACTATACTACAAAGCTACTGTGATAAAACAGCATGGTACTGGCAAAGAAAAAGACCCGAAGATCAGTGGAATAGATTAGAAGATGCAGAAACAACTCCAGACATACTCAGTCACCTCATCTTTGACAAAGGAGCCAACCACCCTCATTGGAGGAAAGATAGCGTATTTAATAAATGGTGTTGGAAAAACTGGATTTCAACTTGTCAGAAATTAAAACTAGACCCATACCTATCACTGTGCACTAAACTAAGATTGAAGTGGATTAAAGATCTAAATATTAAGTCAGAAACACTAAACTTGCTGGAAGATAAGTTGGGCAGAACTCTTGATGACATTGGCATAGGAAAAGACTTTATGAACAAATCTTCAGTAGCATGGGAGCTAGCACAAAGAATCAATAACTGGGATCTCATCATATTAAAAAGCTTCTGCACTGCAAGAGAAACTACCAACAGAGCTAAGAGAAAACCTACAATGTGGGAAGAAATATTTATTAGCTGTAACTCAAAGGTCTACTATCAAGAATATATAAAGAACTGAAAAAAATCAGACCTCCCAAATTTAAAGACCCAATTCAAAAATGGGCAACCGAAATGAACAGACATTTCTCAGACAAAGAAGTAAAAACAACAAGTAAATATATGAAAAAATGTTCAACATCACTGGTCATTCAAGAGATGCAGATGAAAACAACACTGAGATTCCACCTCACCCCAGAAAGAATGGCTGCTATCAAGAAATCAACCAATAACAAATGCTGGCAGGGGTTTGAAGAGAAAGGAACCCTTCTCCATTGTTGGTGGAAATGTAGATTGGTGCAACCACTGTGGAAATCAGTATGGTGATACCTCAGAGAACTAGGACTACAGATCCCATTTGACCCACCTATTCCCCTACTGGGAATCTTCCCCAAAGAATTAAAAGAATCATACCACAGCAATATATGTGCACCTATGTTTATAGCGGCACAATTTGTAATAGCTAAAGCTTGGAAACAGCCCAAAGGCCCATCAACTGGAAACTGGATAAAGAAGATTTTTTTTTTATAAAATGGAGTACTACTCAGCCATAAAGAATGAGAAACTAGAGACATTTATAGCTAAATGGATGCATATTGAGGCCATACTCTTAAGTGAAATAAATAGGGCACGCATATGTAAATACTGAATAGTTTCTCTAGTGTGAGAAATTGAAAGTGTAAATAAGGATGAAAATGATTAAAATGAATAATTGATAATTTGAAATAAGAAAAGGTCCAAGGGTTAGGGGATGGTGGAGGGGAAAGGGGAAAGGGAAGAAGGGAAAGAAAAAATTTATGAGAAAAAAAAAGGAATCAAACTCTGTGTAGATAGGGAAGAGTGGAGGGGGTGAAGAGTGCACAAGTAATAGGAGAAAAAATAAAAACTAAGATGCATCATGTTCTGGTACAAACACTCAATGATAAGTGTAAATGTATTTTATACCTAAAATGTACCAATAAATATATATATATATATTTTAAAAAATGCTTGGAGAGGGAGCTGTGAGACTCCCCAGGGTCAGCTTTGACTTGCCCAGTAAGCTACGCATCCTCAGGTGGACTGAAGGATGTGGCTTATGCACGTGTGGGCCAGGGGAATAGAAGGTGCCTTCTAAGAGCTCAGGACGTTTTAGCTACTCTGTGACCCCAGGCTTCCTACCTGGCCCAGAGTGTGGGATGTGTGCATCTTTCGGGAGTGTGCGGGCTGGCTGCAAGGAGCCATATGCTAAATTTAAAGCACCCTTAGTCCCTGAGATGACACCGTGAGCAGAAGTCACTGGACATGCGGACTGCAGAGAGGAGCAGAGCAGAGAGAGAATGTGCCTGGCCACGGAGAGATCCCAAGCGCTCTCCACTCTCTTGCTTGCTCACAGTTGCTGCTAAACTTGTGGAGGGAAATAGATGAGCATAGCTCTGTTTGTGAACAGTTTCTCTTGGCATTGCTGTTTTTGTCTGTAGGTATCTCAGAGAACAGGCTTTGTGATGACCCTGAGGTGTTGTGGCTCAGAAAAATTCAGCTTGCTTTTCTAGGGAAAATGGATAGCGAGCAGCTACAGGTGTGGAGTAAATGTTCCCTTTTCTGCTCATTTTTCCTATTTTGTGTTTATACCACAAAATATATTGTGCCTAATACATTATAAGCATCTACTCTTTTTTGTGACTCCAGTTTTATTAGGTATTAATTTTCTGCTTCTTCCACACTGGGCATGCATTCTTTTTTTTTCTATTAGCTCATGTGTGCAGCACATGATGTTCAGATTCTTTGTGTGAAGTTGGTGCATGTACATAACACATCTTCATTTATTTTTTCACCCCTTCCCCTCCTCTCCTTTCCCTGTTCCACCACCTCTCAATCCCCTTCCCATCTGAGAAAGACCTATCTCCCTACTTCCTATTATCTATCTTTTCTTTTGCTCTTTATTTATAATATGTTTCTCATATAAGAGAAGCCATGTGATATTTAAGCTCCTGTGTCTGATTTATTTCACTTAACAGTATGATTTCAAGGTGCATCTATTCTTGATCAGAGAAAATAAAATAAATTCATCAAATATTTAAACAAATTAAAAGTTAAGGAAATGCTTAGTCCTGATTCTAAGAACTGAATGGGCACTAGCATAGTATTTTGTTTTATTTTTAATCCCTTTGGATGTCAACACCTTTCATGGAGAACCTTGGAGTCTGGGATCAGAAACCTCAATTCATTCCCCAACTGTATAAAAACTGACAGATAAAATTATATGTATTTATCACGTACAGACTTATATATACTTATAGTCTGCAACATAATGTTTTAAACATGTGTGCATCTGGGAAAGACTGAACTCTACTGTGCAACGTGGTGGCTATAGTTAATATATTGTACTGTCCTTTCCCCCACCCCTCCAACTTCCCCTTCCCCTTTGGACCTTTTCTTCCTATTTCACATTATCTATTATACATTTTGATCCTTATTTACACTTTCAGTTTCTCACACCAGAAGGGAAAGGAATAAATATGAGAAAAGGAAAAAACAGAAACAAAGTCTTTGTAAATAGGGAGGGGTGGAGGCTTTGAAGGGAGGTCAGGGGATGGGGGAAAAATAAGAACCAAGGTACATTATGTACAGGTACAAATTCCCAATGATGAATGTCATCTTATTGTATACCTAGAATGTGTCAAAAATTTAATGAATAAAAAATAATATACTGTATTCTTGAAAATTGCTACAGCTGTAGATTTTAAGTGTTTTTCTCTCGGAAAAATTTTTAATTACTCGGTACCTCTCATTTTTTCACCTGTAAAATGGGGAAAATGATTCCTACCTGAGATGATTCTTGTGAAGATTGTGCGTGAATCATCACAGCACATTGCTGAGAGTCATTCAGTCTCCAGCCTCATGATTAAAATGAAGTGTTTTTGTTCATTGATCAGGACAAAAACTTAGATTCAGCGCTACCTAGAAGAAGCAATTTGAAGACAGCAGGTCATAGAAGGATGTTTAAGTGAGCTTTCATGATAAACAGTAGGAGAAGTATGTGGAGATCAGTACAAATCAAGAAGATGCAAGTAGAAATGGTGACCAGGATCAGTTAATGTGATTGTTCCTTGTGATGTGTTGACTTGAGTGGAGTAGGAGCCACCCAGCAGATCAGTGAAGTCCTGGGCGGGCGGGCGTGTGTGTGTGTGTGTGTGTGTGTGTGTGTGTCTGACAGGTAGGCTGCAAACTGAGGGGAGAAGACCTACCCCAGACATGGGTGGCACCAGCTAATGGCTCATAGCCCAGATGGAACCGCAAGGGAAGAAGGAAGGAAGTCTCCCTGTTTTGCACACACTTTGCTATTACTCCTGGGCAGTGAGCTCCAGTTTCTTCAATCTTACTACAAACCCACACTAGCGACTCTGCAGTGAGCTTCCCAGCACTTGACCTTGTGCAGGGGCTGCATCCTCGGTCCCTCTTGCTCTGCAGCTTCCAGCTTCTTAGGACTGAGCAGCTGCTGGATCCTGCAGTTCTCCTGGGTACAAAGGCCATGTGGGCTCTCCCACCTCTGACCCCGTGAGTCTACCTAACAAATCCCCTTGCATAATTGTACTGTACATGCATTTTCTATTGATTCTGTTCCTCCAGAGAACCCTGATACAGAGTTGAGACAACAGATGGTAGAGAAATATTAAATGAACTTTTGTGATCAACAATAGGAAAAGCATGTACCTATCAGCATAACCTTAGAGGATGAGACAAGAAAGCCATCGAACCAGAGTTTTTCTCTTTGGTCTTCTGGTTTATTTTATTTGTTGCTTCAGTAACTTCATGTTTTCTGTTATTATGCAGTGCTTATAATTACCCACTCAGGCTGTTATGTGTAAAAAGGGTAATGCAGTTCTTGGAAAAGGTAGAAGACATATTCTGAATTAACGTTTTCTCTTCATCTGGCTGGAAATTGCTATTAATGGGTGCTCTTAGAGTCTGAGGACAATGCGGGCACTTCCCAGAGTCTCTCTGTAACCTGCTCCGGGGGGCGACGGGTCTCAGCATGCTGCTCTCCATTTTTGAGCTAGAGAATGGACACAGAGGGCAACTGGACTGAGTTTGCTGTGGGGCTGCTGTCCCATGGAAGGACTGAGACGTGTGTATAGCTGCATTGAATGATGATGGGTCCATCATATTTAAAGGCACTCTGATATAATTCTAGCCTCAAAGGATGCCCAGAAAAAAAAGCACATGGCTTTTCCTCTTCTTTTTTATCCATGGGATGTGACTTGAATTTCCTGTTTACAGGATTCCCCAAAAGCAAAATTTAAAAAAAATCTCAAAATGCATCACTAATTAAGAGGCGATATATAACTTTTAAACAAGATTGTATTTATTAAGAATGATCTCTCTGTAAGAGAAACCCTATGTGCCAATGTGCAGACTTCTTTCCAAGTCATGTCACTGAGTGCCCTTCTGGAATTTAGTGCATAAAGCAGATCCAGAGAGGAAACTCAGAATCGGAGGTCCTGATGAAGAGAAGACGTGTTCATGGTGATTGCAAGCAACAGTGTGGCGTGATATCTGTGTTGCTTTGATGGGATGAGGCATGGCTTGCCATCTCTATGGACTTAGACATTTCCAAACTGGACATAGGCCCAGGTTACTCAGACATGTATTTTTAGGATGTTTTGATACACTGACTCCTCCAATTTTGGGTGAACAAGGAGACAGCAAATTCAAAAGCTGGGAAGCTCTGTTTGATTATCCTTGGTCCATTGGCCATTGGTTCACACTTGAGCAGAATGAGAGCAGCCCCAGGAAGTTACAATTGCATGGACAATCGCAGGTGTGTTTGAGGTAGGAAAGTGGTGCATTTCTGTTTGCTGACCTATCTTCTTTTTTGGCATAAAACAAGGACAGCTTTTCTTTATTTTCATAAACTTGTTTGCCCAAGAATTCAAGGCATTCAGAAGGACAAATAAGTTACTGAATGTGTTTATTTAAAGAATTCTACACTAATATCAAGAAAGCCCAAGGAAATCAACTGTATAATAATCACTTACATAAAGCTGAACAGCTCTCCATATGAGAGAATTGTAAAATAGCTATATTCATTTCATCACTTTTATATGCTTTTTATTAATTTTGGAATAATCTGGCTAGATTAGATATATGTAGACCTAACAAATAAATTCTAAATCATATGAGATGAACAGGAAAAGCATATTTCTTGTTGTCACTGAAATTTGAATATAGGACCTTTTGCGTCTATATACTTATTTTAGAGACTCAGCCTAACAGAGGATTTATTTTATTATTTTAAGTATTATTAATTTTATTGGTACATTTAAGGTGTGCAGTATAATGACATTTATCATTGGAAATTTGCACCTTTACATAATCTCTCTTGGTTCTTATTTTTCCCCCTTCCCCTGCCCTCCCTTCAACCCCTCCATCCCTCCCTATTTACAAAGACTTTGTTTCCATTTTTTCCTTTTCTCATATTAATTCTGTTCCTTTCTTTCTTTCTCCTACTCCTCCCATTTTCCCTTTGCCCCTGCACCTTTTCTTCCTATTTCACATTATCTATTATACCTTTTAGTCCTTATTTACACTTTCAGTTTCTCATACTAGAGAAACTATTCGGTATTTACACATGTATGTCCTATTTATTTCACTTAAGAGTATCACCTCAATGTGCATCCATTTAGCTATAAATGTCTAGTTTCTCATTCTTTATGGCTGAGTAGTACTCCATTTTATAAAAAATCACATTTTCTTTATGCAGTCTCCAGCTGATGGGCACTTGGGTTGCTTCCAAGTTTTAGCTATCATAAATTATGCTGCTGTGAACATGGGTGGACACATATCACTGTGGTATGATTCTTTTAATTCTTTGGGGAAGATACCCAGCACGGGAATACCTGGGTCAAATGGGACTTCCAGCTCTAGTTCTTTGAGATATCTCCATACTGATTTCCACAGTGGTTGCCCCAGTCTACACTCCCACCAGCAGTGGAGCAGGGTTCCTCTTTCCCCACAGCTCCACCAGCATTTGTTATTGGTTGAATTCATGATAGCAGCCATTCTTTCTGGAGTGAGGTGGAATCTCAGTGTTGTTTTCATTTGCATCTCTTGAATGACCAGTGATGTTTAACATTTTTTTCATATGTTTATTTGCTATTTCTACTTCTTTGTCTGAGAAATGTCTGTTCATTTCAGATGCCCATTTTTGGATTGGGTCTTTAAATTTGGGAGATCTGATCTTTTTAAGTTCTTTATAGATTCGAGATAGTAGACCTTTGTCTGAGGAAGAGCAGGTGAAGATTTTTTCCCACATTGTGGGTTGTCTTTTCACACTGCTGGTGGTTTCTCTTGCTGTGCAGAAGCTTTTTAATAAGAAGAGATCCCACTTGTTGATTGTGCTAGTTCACGGGCAACTGAAGTTTTGTTCATAAAATCTTTTCCTACCCCAATGTCTTCAAGAGTTCTACCTAACCTCTGTTACAGCCAGTTCAGCATTTCTGTTTTAATATTTAGATCTTTAATCCATTTTGATTTTAGTTTAGTACATGGTGAGAGATATAGCTCTAGTTTTAATCTTTGAAAAGTTGAAATCTTTGGCAAATTTTTCCAGCACCATTTATTAAAGATGCTATCTTTCCTCCAGTGAAGGTGCTTGGGTCCTTTGTTGAATATGAGGTGGCTGAGTGTGTCTGGAGTTGTTTCTGTATATTCTAATCTGTTCCACTGGTCCTCAGGTCTGTTTCTTTGCCAGTACCATGCTGTTTTTATCACAGTAGCTTTTCAGTACAGTTTCAAGTTGGAAATTGTGATATCACCTACCTTGTCTTTATTGCCTAGTATTGCTTTTGCTATTATAGGTCTCTTCTTGTTCCAAAATTTTTTGGATTGTTTTCTCCAGGTTTGTGAAGTAAGCTGCTGGGATTTCAATTGGGATTGCCTTGAATCTATATAGCAGTTTTAGAAGTATGGCCATTTTCACTATGTTGATTCTTCCTACCCAGGAGCAAGATATGTCTTTCCATTTTCTGATATCCTCTTCAATCTCTTTTTTCAGCATGCTATAGTTCTTGGGGTCTTCTATATAGAGTATCATGTCATCTGCAAATAATGACAGTTTGACTTCTTCATTTCTTATATTTATTCCTTTTATTTCTTTCTCTTGTCTAATTGCTGTGGCTAATGTTCCCAAAACTATACTGAACAGGAGTGGTGATGATAGTGGACATCCTTTCCTCGTTCCTGATTTTAGTGTGAAGGATTTCAGTTTTGGACCATTTAGTATATTATTGGCTGTTGTTTTTTCATAGAGGGGTTTATCAGATTGAGGTAGAGACCATCTATTCCAATTTTTTGGAGAGATTTTATGATAAATGATTGTTGCATTTTGTCAAATGCTTTTTCGGCATCTACTGAGATGATCATATGGTTTTTTTCCTTGGCTCTATTGATATAGTGTATTACATTGATTGATTTGCGTATGTTGAACCATCCCCGCATCCCTGGGATGAATTCCACTTGGTCAGGGTGTATGATCTTCTTGATGATCTTCTGCATTCTATTTGCCAAGATCTTAGTCAGGATTTTTGCATCTATGTTCATTAGTGAGATTGGTCTATAGTTCTCTTTTTCAGTTGGGTCTTTCTCTGCTTTGGGGATCAAGGTGATCCTTGCTTCCAGGAATGAATTTGGGAGTATTGCTTCCCTTTCAATTTCATTGAAGAGTTGAAACAGTAGTGGCAGTAGTTCCTCTCTAAATGTCTTGTAGAATTCAGCAGTGAAGCCATCAGGACCTGGGCTTTTCTTAGTTGGTAAGTTTTTAATTACATTTTCAATTTCATGGATTGATATTGGGTTGTTTAGAACTTTTAGGGCATCTTTGTTCAACTTTGGTAATTCACATGTATCTAGGAATCTGTGCATTTCTTCTGTGTTGTCCATCTTATTGGTGTATAGGTTCTGGAAGTAGGTATTGATGATCCTTTGGATTTCTGCTGGGTCCATTGTGATTTCAACCTTTTCATTCCTAATTGCATGAATTTGGGCCTTTTCTTTACTGTTTTTGATTGGCTTGGCTAAGGGTTTGTCAATTTTGTTTATTCTTTCGAAGAACCAACTATAACTTCATTGGTTTTTTTGTATCATTCTCTTAGTCTCCATTGCATTGATTTCTGCCCTGATCTATATAATTTCCTCTCTTGTATGAGCTTTGGGTTTGTCCTGCTCTTCTTTTTCTAGAAGCTTGAGGTTCAGCATCAGGTTGTTTAATTCGTCTCACTCTGTTTTCCTAATATGAGTATTCACTGCTATGAATTTCGCTCGCATGACTGCTTTCATTGTGTCCCATAGATTCTGATATGTTGTATTGTTATTGTCATTTAATTGAAGGAACTGTCTGATTTCTTCTTTAATTTCCTCTGTGACCCATTGGTTATTCAGAAGTGTGTTTGTTCAATTTCCACATGTTTATGAAATTCTTGTGGTTTCTTTTGCTATTGATCTCCAATTTCATTGCACTGTGGTCTGATAATATATAGGAAATAACTTCAGTTCTTTTGCATGTTTTATGAATGAGTATGTGGTCTATTTTGGAGAATGATTTGTGCAGCTGAGAAGAATATGTACTCTGATTTTATGGGGTGGAACACTCTGTAAACATCTTTTAAGTTCACTTGTTCAAGAGTTTGATTGAGTTCTAGTATTTTGTTGTTTATTTTTTGTCTAGTTTATCTATCTATTTGAGACAGTAGGGTGTTGAGGTCCCCCACTACTATTGTATTAGTGCTTATATAATTTTTCATGTTGCTTAGTATTTGTTCTATATAGTTGGATGCACTAGTGTTTGGCACAAATGTATTAATGATTGTCATCTCTTCCTCTTGGAATGTTCCCTTTGCAAAGATGTAGTGTCCTTCTTTGTCACTCTTAATCAGTGTTGGTTTGAAATACACTTGATCTGAAAAGAGGATAGCTACTCCTGCTGTTTTTTGGGTTCCTGTCACATGGAGTATTGTTTTCCACCCTTTAACTTTCAGTCTATGAGTTTATTTTTGAATTAAGTGTGTTTCTTGTATGCAGCATATTGTTGGGTCTTGCTTCTTGACCTATTCTGCCAGTCTATTTCTTTTGATTGGTGAATTTAGACCATTAACATTGATGGTTATAACTGATATGTATTGACTTATCCTTGTCATGACTTTTTCTTTTTGTTGGATTCTTCCCCTTTGCATTTCATTTCTTGTTGTGCCTGATGGATTCATTCTGCAGGGCTTCCTGGGGTTGTGATCCTCATTGCCTTTTCCTAGGATATTGTCTAAAATTCTTTGGAGTGCTGGTTTGATATTCATGAAGTTCCTAAGATGCTCTTTGTCATGAAAGTATCTTATATTTCCATCAATTTTGAAAGATAGTTTTGTAGTGTACATCAATCTGGGTTGGTGATTGTTTTCCTTTAGGGCTTGAAATATATCACTCCATGCTTTTCTTGCCTTGTGGGTTTGTGTTGAGAAGTCTGGTGTGATTCTGATGGGCTTTCCTTTGTGATTTGTTTCTTTTCTCTAGCTGCTTGTAGTATTTTGTTCTTCTGTTGGGTTTCTGGAATCTCAACTATTATATGCCTAGGTGTAGATTTTTTTTTGATCACAGCTAGTTGGAGTCCTATATGCCTCACTTATCTGTTTGTCAAGTTTCTTCCCCCTGCTTGGGAAGCTTTCTGCCATTACTTCTGTGAACAATTTTTTTATGTCATCTGCATTCTCTCTTGTTTCTTCAGTGACTCCAATCAGTCTGATGTTATTCTTCTTTGCATCATTTAGCAGCTGGTGGATTGATTTCTCACGGTCCCTTACTATTTTAAAGAAATTTTTCTTTTCCTGGTCACTAATTGCAATTTTATCTTCTATATCTGAAATTCTGTCCTCACATTGGCTCATTCTGCTTGGTAAACTTTCAATGGCATTTTTAATCTCCTGGACATCTGCTTGGATCTGTTTTATAGATTCCGTTTCTTTCCTATGTTGGGATTCCATCATGTTCCTCAGCTCCACTATTTTTTACCTGTGTCCACTCTAGATTTATCAATCATGTCTTATATTATGGGCACAATCTCTGCTGTTATCTGAGAATTTATTTCTGATTTCATTTTTTCCAGGTCCTCTTTTGTTGCCAGTTCAGGGAGTCCAGGTTGTTGAGTATCAGGTTGTTCCATTTTGTTGCTCTTTGTGGTTGCCTTAGGTGATCTGGAAGTCTGATTTTGAGATTTACTTATGTGTCTTCTCATTTCAACAGGTGCAGCCTGCTGTGCCTTTGTTGAGGCAACTTTTTGCTCACCCAATGGTCTTGAATTCTCAGCAAGCCACCGAGCAACCTTTAATCTGCTGCTCACCAGTTCACCAATTCCTGGGTTCAGGGTGGTGGCCTTCTGGATCCCTGAGCTGACCTATTTTCTGGGTGGGCTTCTGGCTGGTGCCTGTGCACAACTGGGACGGTATCTAGGTGTGCCTCTTGCTGGGGTCCCTGTGTAGCTGTTGTCAGGGAGGGCCTTTGGCTGGGGCCTGTGCACCCAAGTTCCTGTTGTCTGCACAGGGTTTGGCTAGGGTCTCCATGTACTCATCTGTGGTATTGGGGCCAGGCTCTGGCTGAAGCTTGTGTGCCTGTGCAGCCCTTTTCTGGGTGGGCCTTTGGCTTGGGTGGGTGTGCAGGAGCCTTAGGGTTGGGGAAGAGCCCTGGCTGGGATCTGCCTGCAGCTACACCAGTCTGGGCCTCACAGCTGCTCCTGAGATCTGGGTGCACTTACTGATGGAATGGCAGGGCAGAGGATTTATTATTTATAGTTCCATTTTGTTCCAGGGTGTGAGATGTTGGAATAAAATACTTGAAAAATGCCTTTCACAAAGAGCATTAAATGTAGACTATTTGTTTAGAAAGAAATTTGATTAAAACAGGTTATTCTGTTACCTTATTATGCATTATACATACACACACACATACACATGTACACAGAGTACATTTCCACAACCATGATTTGAAATGTATACTATTACTGTATTTTACAAAGAAAAATGTACACTAAGCATTCTGAATGAATGCTTTTACTAGCAATGAACCAAAATGTAGAGATTTAAATAACTGGTGCAATGACATACAGCTTATAAATATGGTAGGGGCTTTTAAAACTACATTGTGAGATAAAAGAGGTGGTATTATTTCTTGATATGATATCAAGGGAAATCACAGATTCCTGCATATAGGAACTTAGAAGAGCTGACAGATCTCACATTTAGAAAGATCACCCAGTGAAGGGAAGGCAAGGAAACTGTTAAGAGGCTGTAAAATAGAGCAACTACCAAGAAGAACCCAAGTTTAAGAGACAGTTGAGTGAAAACAGAAAATGTAGACAAAGGAGAGCATTTGTGAATTTTTGCTTATTGGAGAGAAATTTCTTTTTTTGCTCTCTTCATTGAGAATAAAGGTAATATAGAAAAGAACAGCTACTCGAGGAAGTGCAAAACACAACTTAGAGAAAATTCCCTCTTATATTGAGAGAAGTTGGGAGCAAACCCTCCAATTCTGCCCTTAGAAAGTATGGAGGAGTAGGAGGAAACTTTTTTGAAGGACCAAATGATGACACTTCTGCATTTGAATTATCTCTTCCTGCACAGAATTCTGCTTGGGTGCAACACAGCTGCACAAGTTGTCTCTGAACCAATTCAGGGAGGGCAGAGTACAGGCAAGAACAGAGAGACTGGCTTACCTAGAAGTGACTGAGACCCTAAGAATGGCCACCTACAGTTCTGTGGGGTTTCAGGCAGCATGCAGATGGGCTCTGGTCATCAGCCAAATGGGCTCCATGTTCAGGGGTCTTATGATAGGCTCTGTAAGAGATATAGGAGCCTATGATGAACCCCAGCAAGTCCACTTCTTGCTTTCCTGACAGTAGGATATGGTGATGCTACAGTTATTCTCCTGATTATGTTTCATTACATAAGACTGCATCTTAGGAGACTGAACTGAGGATTTCCTTGTTGGCACTGAAGCAGTAAGATGCCTTGTTTTGAGGGTGCCTTCAAGAAGTCATATTGCAGAGACCTTGGCAGCTGAGAACATCTTGGGCCAAGAGCAAGGAAAAAGGAGATTTGTCTGACAGTCTCAAGGAGCTGGAATCAACAACAGCATGGTGAACTTGGGAGAGATCCTGAACCCTAGAAAGAAACGCAGATGAATCACAACTTGACTACATTCTTGCGAGGCAGAGAGTGGGAGATGCAGTTAAGTTTTGCCCACATTCATCACCCATACCAGCTACATACGTTGTTTTAAACCACTGAGTTCTCAGACATTTCTTATTCAGCAATAACAATGAATGCACTGTCCAAGCATATGCTGAGTGGATTTTATACATTACACAGTCACTTCTTAGGAGTTTTAGAGAATGAGTTCTAAGGAAGACAGTCCATCAGAAAAGAAAAATGGTCTGTGAGCCCAAACTTGATCGTTGTACTCAACGTAATTGCAGTCCCAATCTTCACATATTGGTTACATCCAGGAACGAATATGAAGCTTTTGCTGTCTGTGCAGAAATCAGCCCGCACATATCCAAGTTGGATCAATTTAGTGACTTCAGAGGCAGCCAGCGAAGTCCAAATAGAAAAAGTAACATTCACTCACACTATCTCCACAAGGCTGTGAAGACCGGGGTTTGTCCAGGGAGTCTGTACCGTGTTCAGGAGGAGGTGGCAGGGCAAAGGAAGAAAAAATGCTGAGAGTGTATTTTAAATTTTTATTTAACTTAAAATGGTGGAATATTCATCTCCTAGAGAATTCATTTTCTTTTCTTTACCCCCGCATTTCTTATTAGTCATATTAGTTGCTCAGATACATGGATTTCATTTTGGCAGACTTGCGCATGAACATAAGATACTTTAACCATTCCTTCCATCACCCTCCTGCCTCTCTCTCCCCATAGTTTCACATTTTTGGGGGGAGTTAAATGAGTACAATTACTTTGCTCACCACAGAGAATATTTTAGATAGAAGAGTAAACTTGAAAAGACTAGGACATACTCTTGAGGCAAACTGTGTGCCCTGTTATTCCTGGCCAAAATGTTCTATAAATGCTAGGGTTCAAGGGTTCATTGGCTTCTAGAGTTGTCCAATCTTCTATTTCTTCATGGGTGTTCTGTTCTGTATAGTTGCTCTATATATTATTGAAATCAGACTATTATATAGGGAGCTATTATTTTTGAACTGTCTATTTCAGCCTGTCAATCTTTGCTTCATATATTTTGGAGATCTATCATAGTATATATATATATAATATATATATATATATATATGTGTGTGTGTGTGTGTGTGTGTGTGTATATATATAATTATATATTTGACAGATTGACCATTTTATCAAATTTTGCCATGAAATCTATTTTTCTGGTGTTAATATACTTATCCCAGATTTCTTCTGGCTATTATTTACATGGAGCATGTTTTTTCGGTCCTTATATTTGTATCTCTGTCCTTTTATTTGTATTTGTATTTCCAATTTATTTGTTACCTCTGGCCTTGCAGGTAGTATACAGCTAGATACTCTTAAAATACATTTTGCCCATTTGTGTCTTTTCATTGATGATACAAATTGCATTCAATGTAATTGCTGATGTGAGACACTCTGGAGTTTTGCTATATTTTGTTTTCTTCAGTACATATTTTTGTTCCACTGTTAGTTCATTTTTGCCTTTTTTTTTTTTTTTTTGGTACCGGGGATCTAACTCAGGACCTTGCATTTGCAAGGCAGGTGACAGAACAACTGGGCTAAATCCCTGGCCTCCATTTTTGCCTTTTTTTTGTTTTTAATATTTTTTTCAAATGTACCACTTTGACTCCATTCTTATTTCTTTTATTGTTTTTAAAAATTTATTTTCCATGCATTTACCTTGGGGATTGCAGTTAACATCTTAAATGTATGCAACCCAGTTTCAGTCAACAGTAGCTTAGATTCTGCAGCATGCAAAACCTGTGTTTCTGTACAGTTTTACCCTTCCTTATATTGTTATTGGCACCAATTTTGTCTCTGTGCATTGTGTCCTTAGGGAAGACATGTAGAATGACTGTGACAGATAAATACAATTTTGTACACTACATGATGGGTCAGCTTTTGTTTTTCACTAAAAAGTGGAGTGGATTTCTCTCAAAGAGTGATATTTTGCTTCAGAATATGAAAAATAACTAGAGGAAGACAACTTAAGAAACTTTTCAAAGTTGTAAGTTTTCAAGAAAGTGAACTTACTTACATAGCTTCATGATAGGAGCCTGAAAATCCACTACCAAGTATTTTTTAAAAACTGCCAAGTTGTGTAATTATTTTGTTTAGGGGAGTTATATGCTTTATAGGAAGACCCTGGAGATTTGTTTGTTGTCTTACTTCCCCCAGGATGTTCTTATTAGAGCAGAAACAACCCCTGTTGAAGAGTTCTATGTTTTAGTGTTGTATTCAGCACAGCTTTACTCTCCTATTAAACTACTGATGAATATAATAAATCGATAGTACTTGGCCTTATTAAAACATTTCTGATTTCTTGAAATGTTTGCTTCAAGACTTTGCCATGTGATACAAGCTGGAATTTGGGGTTTAAACCAAAAACAGCTCAGAACCCATGGGAATGGATTTGTCAGGGACTCTGAAGATTGGTTCTTCAAATGACAGACAGTAGAACAAGGGAATCTAAACTTAATTTGCTCAAACAGTCATCAGAAAATCCCAGTCAGGATTTCCAGGTAGCGGGGCTCCATGAAAGGCTCCATGCAAGTAGATGGCTGACCTCAAACCCACCAGGAAAAGAAACAGCTACACAGAGCTGAATGAACTCAGAAGGGATGTTTTGTTGTTCTTGGCTTGAGGTATGCAGGCACATTGTTTAGAGGTTTATTGAGGTATGGTGAAGTCATCCATCAAATTTGCCCATTGTAAATGGGTGGACCTGTGACTGCAGTAGACACAAGTATCCAACAACTGGGAAACCACTGGCCCAATCCAGTGTTGGAATAGTTTCATCTCCTCTCCAAATTCTTACTTTCCCATCTATTTTTAGTTTATGGCTACATCCACAGCTGAACATACACAAATCTTTAAAACTATAATTGTCATTCTATAAAACCTTTACAAGGGAATCTAGGTAATATATTTGTAAGCCAAATTCAGCCCTTAGGTGTGACCTTCCAAATTATATAATCTGTTGAAGAAAAATTATAAACTGTATTTCATCAGTTAAAGAACACTGTCTCAGTTAGAGCCCTATTAAGAAAATAAAAGGTGGCCATTGTGTTTGCTCTTGCATGGTGGCCACCCTTATGCTGTAGTATGCACTTCTTTTCCTATTTTTACTTAGCGCAAACTCACTCTGCAGAGCTTATTTATTTTCCCACAGTTAATAAAACTTCAGTGTCATTAAAAAAAAAGAAAATTGAAATGTAAGTCATAGACGGGGAGAAATGACTTGGAAGTTGCAAATTGGACAGGAGAATTATCCAGAATATATAAATACTCTTAACTCAAAAATAATCAGCAATCCAATGAGAAAGGTGTGTAAAACTTCACATGAAACTCCTACAAAGAACATAGACAGACAGACACAGACAGAAAATGAGCTCATGCAAAGGTGTTCAACATGGTTATGCATTAGGGAAATGCAACTTGGCATCAGGAGCAGGTAGCCCACTGGAATGGCAAAGGCAATCACAGATAGCTAAGGGTATGAAACCCGGAGGGAGATGAGGAGGAGCTGGACCTCACATGCATTGCTGATGGGGATGGGAAATGGTGTAAATTCCCTGGGAAACAGTTGATTTCTCATACAATGAAGCTAAAGTTAGCTTATTCTATGACATAGCAGTCACACTCCTGTGCATTTGTCAGACCAAAATGAAAACTTAGTTCACTTAAAAACCTCTATACAAATGTGCACAGCAGATTTATTTCTAATAGTCAAACCCTGGGAAGAACCCGAATGTCATTCAGTGGGCGAATGGATGAACAAATTATAGTGCCTTCACGCAATCAAATTCTACTCAGCAATAAAAGGAAAACAAACTATTGATACATTCAACCATTTTATGGACCTCCAGGGCATTATTATCAGTGAGAAAAGCCAATATTGAAAGGTTACATTCCATCAGATTCAATTTATCCAACAGCCTCACAATGGCAGGGCTAGAACAGACCAGTGGTTTTCTCAGGGATTAGGGATGGGAGCAGAGAAAGACAGGACTCTTTAAGGGTAACAGGGAAAGTTTGTTTGTGGTAATCGAACAGTTCTGAGACTCAGCTGTGGTGAGCTTTACCTCAATCTATATTTGAGATAAAATTTCATGGAACTATGTACTCACACACACAAACAAAAGGTGAGAGCAGAAACCATGGCAAAATCTGAAGGCATGTCACAGTAAGCCGCACTATGCAGCTGTCTTTTTTCTGGTTTGGGTATGGTACTGCCATTGTATGAAATATTACCTCAGGGTTATGCTCATGGGACCTCTTAACACTATTTTTGCATCTTCTTGTGAGTCTACACTTAAGAAAAATGCCATGTACCCGTATCAGCTCCCCACAATGAATGTGGTCAGTATGTGTTGCAGACAGGCACTAGTAAAATTTAAAAGAATAAAAAAATCAACAAAATAAGATAAAATAAATTGACAAAGATGTTTTCTAACTAGGAATCTCTACACTTGGATTGTGAAGACAGCATGAAACAAAGCATGTAAACGATCACATTATTTTTTCATATTGACTTCATTTGAAAAGATAACTTTTGGCTATAGTTCTAAACTAAAATATATTATTAAGAATTTAAAAGGTCAAGAAAGGGGAAAAACATGTAAAATTTTTATACCAGTTTCTTCCAGAGGTAACTTAGTGAACATCAATGTAGAGGGGTCAGTGGATAAATTTCAGTATTTCTTTTTTTGATGAAAAAAATGTTTCAAAAAGAGTGAGTTACTGAAAGCAAACAAAACAAAAAGAAAATACTGTTTCCAATTATAAATAATGATCCCAGTTTATGATCCATTGTCTTTTGTGACTGATCTGTAGAAGTGCATTTTCTGGACTCACACTCTGAAGACTCTATTCCTTCCTGCTGCTCCCTGGACTCATGTTAGAGAAGTTCAGAATTTCTTTTTGAAATCTCCCCCTGTGTTAGATTATCTTCTAGAAAATGCCAAAATCCAGCAGGTGAAACCATCTCAGAGGAGGAGAGATATGAGAAGAGGCTTTCCCTCTGAAGCCTCGGGATTTTCGCCCATCAATCACACTGCTGATTTTTATTCTCCTATTTCATTGCCAACCATTTCTTCTTCCTATTCCCTAGAGTGAGTTCCTCTCAAAAGTGATAGTTCCAAGCTTTGCTTCAATAACTAATAGGAAAAGAAAGCAGAGAGACCTGAATCCTTTAATATGGTACTGCCTTCTGGGAGGGTGGACAGTCGGGGAGTTTCAGGGCTTTCTATGCCTGCTTTATATAAAGATCATTTCTCTTTGAAAATAAATGAAAAAATATTTCTACAATTTTAGATCCACACTGGACATTTTTCTTATTTATTATTTATTCATTTTTGCAGTACTGGGGATTGAATAGAGGTCTTCATACTGAGCTACATCCCATCCTTTTACTATTTATTTTTTATTTTGAGACACTAAATCTTAAATTGCCTAGGCGGGACTCAAAGTTGCCATCTTCCTGCCTCAGCCTCCCGGAATACTGGGGTTACAGATGTATGCCATGAAAACATCATCTTAAAAAGACATCAGGAGGACATTTTGAAGAGAAGTCTTCAACCCAACTGTTGTTCTGCCACAAAACATCCTGCTCCCTCATAGGCATTTGCTAATAAGCAGTCCGAGCCACATGTGAGGCCCTGAGCTCCTTGCTCGGGACTGGAGAGCTCACATTCCTCAGTGGGGATTTCTCAGGAGAGGAAAAGCCACCTCTCAGCCTGAGATGTCTGAGGAACAGCCACGCCCACATGATGCACCTGGTGAAATGCCATACCTGACTGGTGGAGACAGCAGTGGTGGCCAAGCTCATGAAGCTGCGGATTCTCAGACACAGGCTGTTCCTATCAGGGGCTCGTGAAAGGAACTAGCCATAAATGTTTCCAAAGTCTGGCCCAAACCAATCTGACTGCTGTACAGCACAGGGAGCCTTTTTATAGGCCAGCTGAGCCCCCAGCCTATAAGCTCAAAAGAGAGATAATAGTAAGTAGAGAGACAGATCTTTCTCATACAGGGGACAGGGAACAAGAGATGAGGTAGGAGTCAGGGAGAGGTGGGGAAGAGGATGAAAAAAGGATGGAGCTGTGTTATTCTCAGGCACCAATTCCCCACAATGGACGACCGTTACATACCACAAACATGTACTAATAAAAAATAAACACACGAAAAAGAGGCTCCGCTTCCTTCCTGGGTCACCTCCTCTCTAGCCACACCCGAATATTGTCCAGAAAATTGGACTTTTAGAAAAATTTGTGAGCCAATACAAATGACATTTCCCGGTAAAATTTAAAATAAAATGTATTCACGTCCCTCTGCATGCGAAGCTGATAGTAGCAAAGATGACAGAAAATCAGGAAAACATTTCGAGTTCAATAAGAGAAGGAGAAGGAGCAACATGTTTGAGTGAGTTACTAGAAGGAGTTGTGAGAAGCTGTGGCCCCTGGAACTGCTTTCTAGGGTGAAAGGGATGGGACCCACAGAAGTGAACTGTACAGCCTCCAAAAGGCCATCTCTGGTTTGGAAACCAAGTCGGAGTGAATCGGGTATGGCTGGACATGTGTTAGAGGGGAAGGCAGAGTTAAGTGAGGGAGTCTGTCATGGGTACCTGCTAGGGAAGCAAGCTGGAGGCTGGATGCAAGGCAAAGTAGCAGGAATCATGGGGAGCAATTGTGTCTGTGGTTAATGAGGTGGATGAGGTGGAGAGGAAACCGCTGACACACTGCTGACACATTTCATGGGCCGTGTGCTGGCCACATCCTGCTTAACTGGCATGGATAGAGGCACGAGTGCTATTAGCAAGGAGCTCTCCAAGATCCTGGGACTCTTCAGTGAGGCATCCAAGGCGCTCATGCATAAACTAACTTCCTTGCATCTTTCTTAGATTATATATATATAAAACCATCCAAAAATAACTTCATCTAATCATGAGGGATCATCATGGGGCCAGTGTGAAGATATTTTGAAAAGTAATAATAAAACAAATAAAAAATGAAAAACACTTTTGCTCCTGCTGATAAGGGGGGAATAAACAAGCAGAACTCACCACATTAGCATGTAGCAATTTCAAATACTATATGATCACAGCAATATATATAGAAATGAAGCCCAAGGAAGAGAGGAAACCCTAGGTTTCAGGAGGGCCCTGCCAGCCCTGGCAGTAACAAGCTTACATGCTAGTGTGTGAGTTTTAGCACCAGAGTGAGTGAGAAGATAAGATATAGGAGCTTCTGTCTCTACACAACCTAGCAAGCACTCTGCCAGATGATGTACATAAAACAAGAGTTTTACAGGGAGAGAAAACGAAGAAAAGGGACAGGTGACGTTCAAAGAGCAAGTGGCTGATTTTATGTGACAGAGAAATCATGAATCATGAGTTGGAAGCAAACCCGTTAATTGTCAGGAGCAATGCTACCTAATTTTAGGGAAAAATCATTTGGTTAGCCTAGTTCTCTTGCCTACAACCCAGCTATAGAATTCAGAGACATAATTGCATTTTGGCCTCCAGTCACAACTGAGACCTCAATGACCTGTCGATGCTGTCTGTGATTCTCCAGGACAAGAAACATCCTGGGAGCTGAAAACATCCTGGGAGGAACAAACATCTACTCAGTTCCTCCTTATTCTTGGATTGTTACAACTTATTTATGCAGGATGTGCTGAACTCTCTGCAAGTCATTTGTTACACTTTGTTTCTCTCGATGTACTGAATAAAAGGTGCAGTAAGCTGGGGGCTTTTGTCTTTGCCACCCAGAGCACCACTGATCAGACCTAAAGCTCAGCTTCTTCTCAGTCTCATTTTTCTACCTTTCCTGTAATTCTGCCATGGCTTGCAGGAAACTAGGACTTACTGCAGAGGTTCTAATAACGTCCCCTTTCCCTGTTCCTTACAGTTAATGTTGAAGGGGATTAGTGAAAATGTCATCTACACATAGAAACAGCAGAGAAAACCAGTGGACCAGTTTTGCCAGAAAAAATCTTTAAAACATTCATATTATGAGTCAGTGACAAAGCCATGGTCATTGGAACTGGTTTTTAGGGTGAGGAAGCATTTGCCTAGGTAGGTGGCCTATAAAAGTGAACTGCACAACCTCAAACCGAACTGGAGTGAATGGGTGTGTCATGCTACACAAATGCAAAAAAAAGAGAGAGAATTGTATTCTTCCTAAAGGCACGCAATGCTGATGAATAATATAACGGTATTTTTCATGTACTGAGGGAAAATAATGGCCATCCAGGCCCCTCTCCCACCGAAAATGTGAAACAAACTGAAGGAATAAAAAGTCACTCCAAAGTTTGAAAGCATTTCCAATTGCTCTCACAGGATGTGTCAGATAATATTTCCTGAATTCCGCATTCATTCTGGCCCTTTATTTGTACATAAACATATAAAAGTCTTTAGAAAGACAAAACCCACTTTCCTCCAATCCCTTGCAGCTAGGATTTTGGATGCAATGGAGATTGCACCAGTGAGGTAGACTCTCCTGAAGCTTGCAGAGGAGAGGAGAGGTGGGAGCCATCTGCCTGTCTTAAGGCACCAGACTAGAAGGCAGGATGTGGAAAGCACCAGGCCAGGAGCTCCAGCATAGTCGGAAGCCCCACACCTGAAAAGTGGCTTGGTCTTGATGATGGCAATGCCGGTTTCCCTGTGCCTCATTTGTAGCTGCAGGGTTGGCTCCTGAAAATGAGAAGGTCCCTATCCTGACATGGTTAAAGACACAGTGGGCCAATGGGAGGGACATGCTGAGTGATGCTGTCACAAGACACAGAGTTCTGTATGGAGAATGGGTCTAATACTCACAACAAACAATCACGAGTTTAGATTTGGAGGAAAGAAGAAAAGCACTCATTCGTGACTAACTTGTTTCAAACTCGGAAAATTCATTGGGTCTCTAGGCCAATTTGTATTCATCTTTTCAACAAACCAACAGAGAAAGCATCTATTAGTCAGGATGTAATTAATGTGGAACATTCACCATGTTTGTGTCTCCAGAACTTGTTCCATGTAGTATCTCTGACTACAGGAAGTCAAAGTACTTTCTGGGCTAAAATTTACAATTGCAGACATGCTCATAATTACAATGCTCCAGGAGGCTAAGGAAGGAGGTTCATAAATTGAAGCCCAATTCATGTAACTGTCTCAAAATAAAGTAAAGTAGAATAAGTAACTTAAAGTAAAGTAGAATAAGTAACTTAAAATAAAGGAGTTGGGGATGTAGTTCAGTACAAGGTCCTGGGTCTAATCCATAAGCACAAAAATTTCTATGATTTCAATTACTGTAATGTATCATTTTAAAGCTATCTTGCCAGTTTTCTGATTTCCTTATTCTATTGCCTAAGAAATTTGTGTTATTTCATCCACTGAAACCAAAAATTGGAAGTATGTCTTTTTTTGAACTTTTGAGACACTTATCATTCTTTAGTTACCCAAGGATGCTTAAAAAGCTAACATGTTGCCATATTATTAACCGAGAAAGAATATGATAAAATGAAACCATGGTGCTTCTCCTTTATCTTATAGCTTCCTCTAGCTATTTTCTCAAAAGTGGAATAAAACCTTTTAGAATGAAAAGGAAAATTGTACCTCCTTTTACTATAATTTTTATTGTATTTTTGCTGCAAAATTCTATGCCATCAGTCCTTCCTTTGATTATTGTCATTTCGCTTTCCTGGAATGGGCCATGGAGATCTTTAGCCTTAATCAGTATTCATAATCTCAGGTGGAAGAAAGATTCGCTTCTGGAAAATTAGTGTCATTATTTCAACATGAAATCATGTTCTCTCAAAAATACCCAGACACAATTTTACCTGGACTCATTCTTTGCCCTCCTTTGTCTTTGCTTCCCCTAAATGACCTCTCCTTTCACCTTGGACATGCGATTCCCCACCCTGTTTGTTCATGAGTGCCCTGAGATGAAACCATGCTGGGAGGTGGGAGCTGCCCTACACGTCAGCCTTCTGTGTCTCTCTGTTTGTCTCTCTGAGCATTGCATCTGGCCTCACCTTGAAGGATGACACCTGGACAGCTGCCTACTGAGCATAAATGGATCAAAGATGGAGCAGCATTAGAAGATCATTGGGATTTTTGTTAATAACATCTTTTGATAGTCATTTGTTATAGGTGGTATTTGAGGTTCACTAGAGTACAATGAGTGGATTGTATCTCAACTTTACACCTGAAAAAGTCTTGAAGAATTTAACCAACTTTTCTAGATAAATGAGGGGACAGGATTTTAACCTAGTTTTGCCCATTTTGAGTAAGGAAATCTCTACATGAGCAGACCCAGTATTTGCCATTTTCTGTAATAAATGTTATCTCTAGAACCACACAAGTGGAAAATTTGAAAACTTGAACAGCTGGTTAAGTAAATCCACAGTGAGAACCTCTAAGGAGCGGAGGTTGTTAGCTCTAGTGCTCTGAGAGGTGGGTACCAAAGACTGGGCCATTTTATGTCACTGAGATGCTGAGGTCCGTGGTGGCCTTCTTTGTGTGCCTGTACCAGGAGAAGTGTGGTCGTGTGTCGCCGAGGCTGCCAACACTTTTCGACTCATGGCTTTGACCTCTGCCTTGTCTTCCTCCTCTCGGTTATCAAATCCACAGAACAGAACAATGAAATTCCTTTCACTTGAAAATTCCTTGACATGTAAAAATTAACTCAGCCACTGTCATAATCAAAAATGAATGCCTATGAATTACATCAGAGGAAAATTATGAGGATGTAGATGTTCATGTATATTGTTTTGGATGTGGGTTAGAATTTAATAAAAGCTATATATAGATAGAAATTTTACATCACATTTCTGTAATAAAAAGAATTCATATGATTCCACTTCATAATTCCATTACTAGAGTTTCTCTCCTAAATAAACAATAAAAATGAAAACACAGATTTACCCCCAAGAAATTCATCATAGAAATATTTATGATATGTAGTCAATAAATCCCTGTAATGTGTGAGGAAATAAATTAAAATTATTAATCATTCATTGAATATTACTAATTCAGGGAAAATATTGTTTACAAAGATGATCAAATGACAGGAAAAATTAATAGCTAACATGTTAATTGAAACACATACAAATTATACATACAATTTTCTAAGTTGCAGGAAGAAATTAATATATGTTAAAAATACTGAAGGGAAACACATCAAAACTTCATTGATGTTTTAGCCTTTGGATAGAAGGTTATGGCTGTGTTCTGATGGGTGTCTTTTTTCTATGAGGACCAAGCATTAACTTTATAAATTTGTGTCATGATTTAAGATATAACCAACATGGTATTCAAATCTCTTATCTATCTAGTTGAAAAGCATTTGTGAACAACTGCACAAATATGAAACATTTTATGACAGTGACATCCCCAGTAAACCTAGAAATAGAGGGCCAGGTGGGCCTGCGGCTTTCTAGGAATCAGAGTG
Organism: Heterocephalus glaber; assembly: GCF_053883595.1. Taxonomy (NCBI): domain Eukaryota; kingdom Metazoa; phylum Chordata; class Mammalia; order Rodentia; family Bathyergidae; genus Heterocephalus; species Heterocephalus glaber. Next base: position 12,157,565 of record NW_028258381.1, read on the forward strand.
GCTCTCGTCCCAGGCTGCAGCATTAGCCTACCTGCTGCATTCAACCCCAGAAGCAAAACCTCTGAGCTGGCTCTAGCACCTGTGTGGACATAGCTCTTCTGGCAATGTTGTTGCCAAGTGGGTTGGAATCCATGCACAGGAAGAAGGGAAGGTGTTACCAATTAAAGGGCTCTACAAAAAACAAAAGCACCAAGTTGAGATAATGTAAAAAATCCTGAAAGACTGCAGAGACGTCTAAGAGGCCAGAAGAAGATGTCTCCAAGGTGACACAACTCCATGTGGTTGGGGGTAGGTGTTAAAGTTACTTTAACATATGATGCCTCTTCCGGCAAGAGAAACCCACGAATTCTAGCATGGAAGTATCGTATTGGTCTTTCTAGATGCTCCGTGAATAAAGCGTTTTAGGAATAGTTATAAAATCATGTTGCTTCTGCACTGAAGACTGAACAACATGGATCCTGTCGTAATTCCTACATATTTCCATCCCACACCTCCATAGCTCACTTCCTCTTCACCATGCAGGGAAAATAACAAACATGAGCTCATCCTGCTCAGTGTTCCTCTCCTCCTGGGGACACAGGACTATCTCGCAGCCCCCTTGACAGGTGGTGAGTACAATTTTTCTAGTTCTGTCAAAAAGGCTCTGGCTTGGGGCCGGGGATTTAGCTCAGTGGTTCCGCTGCCTGCCTTGCAAGCGCAAGGACCCGAGTTCGATCCCCAGTACCAAAAAAAACAAAAAAAAGGGCTCTGGCTTAAACAGACTCGTCATTTGTATCCAGGGGTAACTAAAAGCAAAAATGAGATGTTCTCTCCCATCTTCTTCCTTTGTTGCCATAAATACAGTGGAATTACATAAATACAGTGCCATAAATACTTATGTACTCGATGGGTTCCCGAGGGCTGGTTGTAACTCAAGTTGGGTGTAAGTCAATACAGCTGAGATCTGGATGTTCACCTGGGTACACGCTATGGATAGCAAGTGGCAGACGAATCTTCCATTAACCTAATTAACTCAAGTTGTTCCTGTGTCAGGCCGCTCACAATTTGAGGGTCTGCTGTATAGAACTACACGTTCAGGCAGTGACCGGAGGTGCTTGAGGACCTTCCTTTTGCTTCAGTCACTTAGCGGGGAAGTGGAGGGACATTTTCTTCCACTCTGTGTCGGCTACATAGCAAGAGCACAAAATAAACTTTTGGAATGCTGCCACTAAGAGTTCCGTACCAATTTGCTACGACAACATCCTTTTCTCTCCCCTGAATGAAAGACTGATATTACTACCTTTGTTATATCTTGCTAGAATGTAAAGTCTCAGTGTAGTGTCCAGTATTAATAGCATTTTTCAGATTTCTCAATGTTCTTAAAAAAAATGAAGAAAAATCTGTCAGTGCCCCTGATGTCTTCTTGGTATAAAAGTAACTTCACACCAGGTACTGTCCACTCTGAAGGAGCGTCTACGGAGTGCAATGCCCATAATAACGGAGGCTACTGAGTGTGTGACAGAGTCACCCTGTTAGTTCATCAGAAATGAAATGTGCCGAATGAATCAGGATTTCTAATGAGGGGTACACATTATCTAAATGTATTTGTGGAGTTCAGGAAGAAACAGTTATGAATGGTTAATCACAGACATCAAGAAATGGTCAAAAGGACAAGTAAAAGGCAATTGTGTGTGATGTTTTGAAAGGCAGGACTGCTGTGTTACAGTTGGATAACTACCCTGGAAATCTGAAAAAAACTCACATTCCTAGAAGACAGGCTTTTGAGCAGACACCTAAGTTTAGATCAACTTTTCCTTACAATTGCACCATGCAGCTTAGAGTCTTAGGTTTTCTCTTTTTAATGTACCAATTCATTTTTCTTTTCTTAATGAAATGATCATCTCCTGAAACTTGTTCCTCGGTGCCTTTCTTGCATTCCCAGAAAACTGCGGCAACAGAGGCCAGGTGAGGCCTTCGGTCTCCTTCCTCAGTGTCTGCTTTCCAGCTCTCTGAGGACTTTGTTCAACACACATGATGCTCCTGTTTCTAAATTAGAAAACTGGTGTCCAGCTTTCAGTGCCTCAGAAAAGAAAGGTATTGTATACACCCCTTCATTTTAAAAAGCAACACCCACTATCCATGGGCAATTTCATAAGTGGTCCAGGAAAAGAAAAGCAATGTGAATTTCCAATTTCAAGATTTGGATGTCAGTTCTAGTTTTTGTAAAGACTAGATGGACAGTCTTCAACCTGGTATATGGTTCTCGCTGTCTTCATCAATGATGCTCCATAAGGAACATGGAGTCAGGGGATAATGCTACCAGAATCTGCTTCTGGAGCCCAGCCTTCTGGAGCCAAGGGTTAGGCTGGTTTTCAGGATCACTGGGTTTCTGGCTTTTTTGCACTCAAGTAAGACTTTCTGGCTTTCACTGCAATTATGCTTATTTGAGTAAGATTTCCACAGCCAATTTAATGCCTGCAAATGTCATCCTTACGGAGATTTTTACCCCATCCCCAGTTAGCCTTATAATTTACACTTTTAACTCTAGGGTTTGGATATTTCTAGAATACATGCTGTCCCAAGGGCAACTGGTTGTGCATTACTATTCAATCATATCCTTGTATGAATGTTCCTTAGAGCAACATGAATTTGCACAATTATTGGAGGAAGGAAAAATCAAATTTGCTGAACAAAAATTTTCATTACTGTGGTTGCCTAAATATAAAACCCAGTAAACCCAACATGAGCTAAAATATTATTTAAGGAAATACCAGAAGATCTACTGTGATGACTTACTCAACATCTGTAGTTTGAAATTGAAGACTTACCATGTGAGCACTTGGGGTGGGCAAAGGCCCATTTTTTGTGAAGTGGGAAAGACTTGAGATCGCTCCGGGGGTGCTGTGCACCTGAGCCGTGTGACGTGGGGATGGATGACCACATATGACTGCAATCATAGCCAAACACAAACTCCTCACTTCAGCTGAGCATGATTGATGCGCCTGCCTGGGACAAAGACAGAAACGCACCTGGTGAACTGAGAGGAAATTTTCAAAATTTTAGATACATTTAATGCTACACATTGGGGCTTCTCAAAGGATCTGTGCTGAAGAATCTCTCTACTTAAAGCCACTACAATTTCCAGAATCAAGAGCAGCCTTACTGCTTTTATTCACTATTTAAATCCTATATGTTTTATTCATGGACAGTTATCACTTTCAAAGTGCTACATTATGATTTGTATGAAGTGTTGATGTTTGCTAAAAAAATATTAAGCCTTACACATGTGGTTTTTTAAAATTATGGAAGAGGACATGGAATCAACTAATACCTCCTTATTGGGGCACAGCATAGTTATTCTGGGTCCTCATGTTTGTATGAAGAAGAAAACAAAGCCAGTCTTTTCTTAATCAAAGTTACCTCTGATCGAAGAAATAATTTCAAATCTTGATCAATGAGATCCAAATGTAAAAAGGGCCTCACCCCTTCCTTGCCAATGAAGTCCAACTTTAACAATTAGGATTTATGGCAGATCTTTGACGTATCTGAAATGAGAAAACTCCACACTCCAGGTGGTACTGGCATAAGGCCATTGTGTGTCTACAATGGATCAAGACAAAAGCAAGACCAGTCTGTGGTTGTGTATGAACACGCAGGAGCATAACAATTGTCCAGATGTGCAAAGGGCCATACACTCTCCTTTACTGGCTAAGGCAAGTGGCCACTGCTTGCTAAGGTATGGAAGTTTAGCCTTGTATCACTCCTGTACCTTTGCAGATAGGATGTGTTAAGACATTCAACCTCAGAACTATCCTTGCTCCCCATTCCTAGTATCCGGCCATCTACTGGGTTGGTCATTTAGTCTGCTGGGCGCCATCTTTCTACTGGAGGAAACTATGGGAAAGGCTCAGATCTGCTAGGTCTGCCAGGAATCCAGCCACAGACTGGTGTTCCCGTAACAAACTTGGCCTCTTCTCTCCATCCTCAGCCTCCCCTTCTGGAAACCTGAATTGTGCTGTTTCCTCTGCCATGATAGTCCTGCCTGGAGTCAGACTATGGACTGAATCCCCTGAAATTGTGGCCCAATTTAAACCTCTCCTTCTATAAATTCTGGGTGTTGGATGTTGTATCCCAGAGATGGGAAAGAAGACTAATACATAGTGCAGACCATTATGCCTGATGATGACCTTTGACCAAGCTGTGGAAATCCAAAGTTACAAAACCTCTATCTTCACCAACCTTCCATTCTCATGGTTAGTGACATAGAGACCACTACAGAGACAAAGGACATACAAAATCCTGGGCACTTTACCTGTTACACTGTAAAAGCGTGGTTTGTTTTTGTTCGGAGACAATCAAGTGCTTGAGTTGCAAGGGTTAATCTTGGTTGTGTCAACTTGATTGAGTTTGGAGCTGTCCAGGATAATAATGCAGCATAATTTTGGATGTGCCTGGGTTGATCATGGACGTGTGACCTTGGGATCTAGATCTGGTCACTCACTTCTTTGCTGTTGTTCCTCTTCTCTGAATCTTAGCTGCTTTGTTCTGCCATATCCTTCCACCATGATGTTCTTATCTTGAAGCCAGCTGTCCATGGACTGAATCCCCTGAAACTATGAGCCAAATTAAAGCTCTCCTTTAAGTTGTAGATGTTGGAAGTTGTGTCCCAGTGATGAGAAACCTGACTAATACAGCAGATTTACTAACACTAGTGGCTTTTTGTTTAGGTAAAGAAATGCCTGACATGTAACTAAAAATAGAATAAGCTTGATCTTCATTTTGTGAAGCTCTGGGTCAAGTTTTTTTCAGCTCTGTCTAGAGGCATGTAAGTCATTTAGGGAGTTTCTGCCTGAAAGCTGGCAGGACAAAGTTTAATAGCCTTTAACTTACCTACTCCTCCAACAACTACCCAAACTGTACTTTACGCTTTCCTTAGCTTCTCTAACCTTTTAATTAAAGCATCTAAAGTAAACTCATATTATTGCTTTAGTTTTAATTCCCGTTATCATTGAAGCAAGGACCCATGCTAGTCAACAGCAGCCCTTTCCATCTAAAACTGTTTCTTCCAACCCCCAATATGCCTATTCATATTTTCTTAATGTAGTGCTCTCACCTATACACTCTCACTGATATAATTTCATCAGGAGCAATTTCAACTTTCAGGGGAAATCCTGGGGGTTCAGGCACGAATAGGTTCATGTATCTGAGAAGTGGCTTAGAACACACTGGAAGAATCTCATGAGATTGTTAGTTAAAAGAGACACATTTCATTTAACACAGGAAGCATTTCTTCTCTGTTTTTGTGCTTGGAAGATTAATTGAGCTGGCTTTTTAATTATACAATTTGATGAAGTTTGTCAAGAGCCCAAATACTATCACAACCATCAGTATGCTACTCACTTTTCAGTGTGTTTATATCAGAATTTCTTTTTGCTATATCTGAATGTTCTTTCCTAAAATATAATTAGGCTTTTACAATGATTTTTTTATGTTTGGCTCCTTTTTATTTTCTTTCCTATTACTCTTTCTTTCATTTCACCTTCTTGGGAATCTTTAAAATTGATCATAAAACAAGTAATTCACTTCTTATGTGTGTACTCTGTGAATTTCTTGTCTAAACAATTAAATATATCTAGATGAAAGAAAAAGTCACTAAACTGTATTTCTTTTCATTACTAAGCTGTGTTTCTTTTCATGGACCCTGAAAAGTACATTTACAAAATAGCCTTAGTTACCATAGCTACAAACTACTTCCAAGATAAAAGACAAGAGTTAGGCCTAATTCAAAAATTTAAAATATCAGTTTGCCACAGAAAAATAATATTTACACAATATTTTGATTTACATAAGATTGGTTAAGTTGTTTCCAGACTCATATGTGCCTAATAGTTTTACTTTGTTATTAAAAGGTAAATATTATTCTTTTCAGAATTTGCTTAAAATTAAACATTACATATACAAAATTGTGTTTAATAAAGTGGAATAAGATATGTATTTTGGGGAAGTTTAATTTCATATTTTTCTCAGAATATGAAAAATTATAAAGGTTTATTGCATTTACCAAATTGCAATTTCCAGTTGCTTAATAACTTTTGGACCTTAGAGCAATGCTTCAGTTAATAATCTTTGAATAACTAGACATTTTATTAATGAGAAACAGATACAAAACACTGGTGTCTAAGTATAATTTTAATTGATCTTTAGTTCTTAAAATGGCAACAATGTAACAATATGAAATGCTTTCTTGAGAACTATGGGTTGGGGACTTCAAGGTTCCTGTTGGACTCCTCCTTAGACCCTTTTGTACTTTCTCATTTTTGGCTGCCAGATATTTTTCAAAAGGGCTCAACTAATTAGATCAGGCCCACCCACACTCAAGGGCAAGGGACAGTGAGGCATGCTCACCATGGTGCAGCAATCTTGGGAGCCGAGTTGGAGAGCTGCCTGTGATCAGCATGGAGATGGATTTAATTAAAAGATCTGCAAAGAAGTTTCATGTCCCAGATTTCAAGTCTACAAGCACTTTTTGTTTTCTGCTTTGGAAAGTTCTGGACAGGCGTCGTAGTATGGACGTAGCGATGTGGATACCACTTGCTTTGGCCTTCTTTCAGATATACCAGTCAAGATTTAGGCTCTCCAGAAAACTGAATAGCTCTCCATACAACTCTTCTCTTGACAGGAAGCCTTTTGTGCTTAACTTACACTTAAGTTTTATTTTGTTTCCTTTGCACGTAACTATGCATTGGTGCAACACTTTAAATCCAGCCAACTCTTCCTTTACCTGAAGAAGGTAAACCCTGTGATAACTTAAACTCTACTAGGGTCTATCCTGTTCCATGGGCTACTTCTAAGTACGTGCTCTTCTGGGAAGCTCTGACTGTGGACACTGATGGGACACACTGAAAAGGAAAACAGAAGCCACCCTTAGGCTACAATATCACCTTACCCTTGAGACACAGATTTTTTATAAAAAGTAACTCAGTTCATTTGGTTCAATAGTCTTTGCTCATACCTTTCAATTTGTGAAAGATAAAAGAGGAAATATTTGCGTGTGTGTGTGTTTTTTTTATTTGTTTTTGTTTCTTTTGGTACTGGGGATCGAACTGGGGACCTTGCACTTGCGAGGGAGGTGCCAGAACCACTGAGCTAAATCCCTGGCCCAAGAGCAAATATTTATATTGATAGGAGGTATGTGACTCTGCATTATCCATAAATTTCAAATTGTTTAAAAATAAATATTTCCTGGGCACCGAAACCCAGATAAAATGATCAAAAATTACCACAATCCTGACATAATTTGCAGTGAGTTAAGAAAATAACCAAAATAAAGGTGCAGTTTAGCAAAAGTGCTCTATGGTATGTATGAACTCATAGCAATGGAGATAGTTGGGGATGACATGGGGCCAAGAGTGATGGGTAATTTTAAGTATGTCCCAGAGGATTCCAATGGATGCCCAAATGTCAATGGCATAATGCTGGCAGTACACAAACATGGTTCAAATGTTTGAGGCCTTCTTGCTCATCACCACATAGATTCTGACGACATTCTGGTTATTGTTATGCATCCTCTGAGTAGCTTGAGAGATTTATTCCCAGACAATTATGGCAATTATAAACATTAAAAAGATAATACACCCCATTATACTCTTCCAACTTGGTGACTCTCCAGGTTGGTTCTCCGGCAGTAGAAGCACATTATGCAGTGGTGCAGAGAAACCTGAAAGCTTTCCCTTTCACTCAGGATCTCTATTATCCTGATCAACTACAAACCTCAGGAAAGCAAACATAAAGCCAACAGTAGAATTATGGGAATTTTCAAATCAAATTTACAAGTAATCAAAAATGGTTCAGGCTTCAGGAATCCCAGGCAAAGCCTCCGTGGTGCATTTCTCTTTGAATTGCAAGCATTTATGTTTACTTATCTAGCTAAAAGCAGAGCTTCCCAAATGAGCTCAAATAACTAATTTCTCAAAAATCTACTCCTTGGGAGCAAACCAGCAAAGACTCTTAGCACAGTGGCCAATGAGCAGTGGTCATTACACTTACATAGATATGGTCACAACACTATCATATTTTCTACCTATTCTCCCAAGGCCTCATTTGTCTTTCCTAAAGATTCTTTCCTATAAGTGCTTTTTTTTCTTCCATACTGTCATCTACATTACAAGTGGTATATGAGCTCCAAATTTTAGCTGTCCCTTTGATTAATATTTTATGTGAGCTCCCATGTGTATATTCATGATCAAATTTTTTTTCAAGGAATTAAGATGTGTTATGGACACGTACCAACTCTACACAAAGAATGTAATCATTATGTACTACAAACAAGTACAAAAAAACAGAAAGGAGATAAAGAGTTTGGTGGAAGGGGATGTAGGTAAGAGAAAGGGGATGAGCAAAGGAATTAAGATGTATAATGTATATGTACCAACTCCCCAGAAGGATTACAAGCATTATATACTACAAACATGTATTAATAATTTTTCCCTCACCAATATGTCTTAAGTCAGTTTAATTGCAGGCCCCCAAAACCTAAACTGAAGAGAGTAGCAGAATTATTTTCCTTCTTGCTCCTAACTTCTATAGCATCAAATCCTAAATTCTAACTTAATACAAACTTGGAAATCATGACACTTCCAGTTATGTTACCAACACGCATAAGGTGAATACCTCAGCGGTCAACACAATTTGGGAACTTCCTAAGCACCCTTAGTTTTGGGTCTCCTGATGGAATGGGCACCTAGAGTTCAGGAAGTACTGTACTCTGAAGTTAGGACAGATGAATCCAAGGATCAATGCCTTGGAGATGTGCTACTATGCCACTTGTGAATAGTACAGGAAAAGTTCTTTTCTACTGAGTCCAAAGCAAGATTTTCCCTGAGGCTTTTTACAGGAATGCAAACCTGAGGATTCAGATGCTTCTTTGGTAGGTATTCTAGAAATTCAGTTTTTGCCAATACTACATTTTCTTACTTACTATACCTTTGTAATGTGAATTCTCTCACTTTGTTTCTAAAATTCTTTTGATGATTCTAATCACTTTTCCTTCTATATTGATTCTTGTGATAATTTTACTGCTCTCTATAAGAAAACTACTTGGAAGTTGATTGGAATGTTTTGAACATGAAGAACAGATTGAGAGGGTGGGGACTGCATTTTAAAAATATTGACTCTCTATGAACATGGTATATCTCTCATTTATTTGTCATTGAATTTCCTCATCAGTGTTTTGAGAATTTCTGTAGCTCTTATACATGTCTTGTTACATTTATAAACATTTTGTGTTATAGCAATGACATTTTTGCTTACTCCTGAACTCCATGTTCATCAATAGTTCTCTATATGGAAATGCAATTTATTTTAAAAGCTATTTTTGTATTATGCAATATGTATTAGATTTTTTTGGTTTAAGTCCTGTGAAACACATTCCCATTGTGGCATCTGTAGCTTCCCATGGTGTGATGTCACCTTGGATATAATGAACAATAAACATTTTTTATGTGATGACACATTTCCTTATGATCTTTGGTTGGAGGGCATTGAAAATGGATAAAACACATGGATGAATGTATTTTGGCTAGAAATGTACAAGAGGCCCAGGGAGCTGCTTGCTGTTCACTAGATGAGCCCTGGAGGGACACCAGGGGGCCGTTGGCCTGAGACCCAGCCAAGGGACATCAGAGAGCAGGAGCCAGCACTGGATGTGCCACTAGTATGACTATGCTCTTTCCTGCGGATCACATCCACTGTGAAAGTGGGAAAGTGAGTTGACACCTTTCTCAATCTGTCCCAACAGCGTCCTCAACATCTTCAGCGTCTTACAATGGCAATCAAGAGGCTTACCATCATCTCATACCAGAAATCTCCTACACATTCCTTTGAGCTGTCACATTTTCCTGCAAAACAGAACCAAGAAATGGCTACAGTAAGATCCAAGACTGGGCATTTTATTTGTTTGTTTGTTTTTTGAGACAGGGTTTTTCTATGTCATTCAACCTGGGCTTGAGCTCACTATGTAGTCCTGGCTGGTCTCAAACTCATGGCAATCCTCCTGCCTCTGCCTTCCAAGTGCCAAGATTACAGGTCTGCATCACCACATCCACCTAGGACTGGACGTTTTATCATAAAACATGCAAGCCTGAGTCCTTGTAGGGAAGAAGGGAAGGTGGTTGCAGCAAGACTAGTAGAGGTGAGTGCACATGGAAAGATGCATTTGAAATTACATCCCAGAAAATGAGGGCAGAACTGGAAGCCAAATACATTTTAAGAACAAAGGAAGATACAGACTTCTCATAAGATATCTCTCCTTTGAACTAGATGTTGGTCTTCATTGCATCTTTCATTCATTTATTAACTAATCCATTCATCCATACATACATCTGTCCATCCATTGATTTACAGAACTTTACTTGCTCCCTCTTCCAGGTATAGGGAAGCAAAACAATCACTGGTATTATTCTTGAGTATAACAAGGCTCTCAATGGCATTAAAAAAACCCCACATAATCCCTGTCTACTGGGTTTCTAACTTGCATAACATGGTGTGGTACACTCCACTACTTCTCTTGACAAGAATGAGGCCAAGTATAGCACCTTTTGGATGAGACAAAAATTCGTTGTTATCTGCCCTCTTCGTGTGAATCCCCAGGATTGGGCTCAGTAGGATTAGCACCCCATCTAATTTTCACAGAGATTAAGAGGGAGCCCAGATCTGACAACTCGTTCTAGATTAGATGGACCCCACCCATTCAACTTTGATGTGAGAGCTGACTGCTGCATGAGTACCATGCTGCACTTAGAAGACTTAGAACTAAATGGTGGTGATGCCCAGATGTGCCATCAAATACCAGGGAGTTTAAAGTGGGTCTCAGAGGCAGGAGTGGGATCAAGCAATCCATAGGTCAAAATGAGAGGTTTAGCACGATGACTCCTAGCAATGACAAGCTGTTGTCAAGCACTGGGAGGTACAGTCTGTGTGTTTCCAGAGAGTTTGTGTGCATGGCCAGATGCATGGAGAGACTTGGGAGAAAAGTTGTGTGGGGTTTGTTGAAAGAATGATGTGGAATCCTGTGGCTTGGTTTGCCACATGGGTTCCAGGATTCCAACAAAGTTTGGAAAGAAAGGAAGATAGTGGCATGTGATTCTGAGAAAGGAAGAGCACAGAATCTCATTTGCTCTGGATTCCGGGTACTTCCTTCAGAGCTGCTCTTCTCCTAGGACCTTCCAGGGAACCCCACCTAATGGGCTTCCTCTGCCCAGTATGGGAAAATCCCTGTGGTGTGAGCCAGCTGGGTACTGAGGAGGACGCCCATGAATCTACCGTGGGAGATCCTGAATGTCAGAGACTCACTCAGCTCTGCATATCTGCTCTAGAGAGCACCTGCCATGGAGTCTTCCAGGAAGAGTGGCATGTGAGCCTTTGAAGTAAAGTTTCTTCTCCTGGCTGTTGGTCTAAGGAAGAATAAACAAACATGTCTCACATTTCAGTGCGTGCTGTATCTCCCCTCTCATACTATATTTCTTAAATTACATTAACTCATCTTTAGCTCCCAAAATTAATTATTGAGAACACTCTAGCATCTTCTGTAGTTATGGCGATCTTCGATCTCCTCTGTTTCTATACCAGCCTTTCCTCGTTGACAGGAGCAGGATTCTGTACATTACAAAGACACTCGAGAGTCATTCTGAAATTTAGAGGTCACAAGCAGATATTGCGAGAGTACTACTTTTTCCACATCAACATCACAGTAATGAATATTGAGATGATATCAGAAACAGTAAGGAGCAAAGATGCTGGCTTATTGGGTTTTGGAGGCGCTCATCTCTCCAGAGTGACCCCTTCTCACATTGGGTGAGGGTTGGACACAGGGAGGCAGCACCATAAGAGCAGGGCCAAGCCTCTTGGAAGTCCTGGATCCATTTATATATAAATTTTGTGAGAACTGTCAAGATTTATATCTGTTTGCTAGTGGAAATGATATGAAAATCACATTTCAAAGATCAGTATTTTGATATGCACCATCTACCCATGTGAAAGTTGGTGATGTTTAGGTATTAGTGTATTATTCTTTTGTCTCCTCCATACATAGGGATCACTGCCCTTTAGGGAAATAGCGTCTTTGCCCTCTTGTTGACACTGCCATTGTAAGGGCCAGCTCTGTCCTATGTGCATGACGCCTGTGCAAGTAGGAGGGTCTTACTCCTTGAAAATGCCTAATTTTTCCCACCCTTGGCATTTTATTAATAAGAACTTGCTTTCATCTACATGAGCTTGACATTTAAGATTTACCAAGTCAGTGCATTAGTCAAAAAGTCCTGCTTGCTTTAAGGTATTGTGTTTTTACAGCAAAAGAAATCTAGAAGCAGTGAATCATACCGAATCTCCAACTCACAGAGAAAATGATTTTAATTTTACATCTTTAGATATGTCAGAGTAATGATAAGGTTTTGTTTCTGAAACAATAACAAAAATCTTTTAAGGAAAAGAAATAAGTGATATTGTTTATAAAATGGGTTATTTTAAGATTAAAATGTTTTTAGTACTTGGTGTACAGTGAATTACACGCCCATGCTCTTAAGAGTTAAAACTGACCCTAAAGGTCACTTAGAGTGTTTTCCTTATAAAGAAGAACTCTTTTTTTATTTTAACATGCACTAAAGATTGCCAAAGATTCTTCACTTTTATACTGAAAAGAAGGAGCACAGAATTTTAGAAAGAAGTGCTTTCCATTCCTGGATAATATACACTATTTGAGATATTTTACTTATATTGGAACCAAATCATCAAAACATTCATCACCAGTCTGAATTCTATCACCTCAAGTTCTCTTTTCACTTCAAAACAATGTTCTTTGTGCATTTGAAAACAGGCATCCAAAAGCCCCTAAAATACCTTTCTTGTGAGACACACTCCTTCCTTCAACATGGATACAGTGGCTGTAATATATTTCAGGAACCCATGGAGACACGGATGTAAAGGACATAGCCTCCAGACTCTCCCTCCTTTGGGGATGATGTTCAAAGATTGGTAACTATTACAACACACAGTGATTTGCCTCTCTCTCTCTCTCTCTCTCTCTCTCTCTCTCTCTCTCTCTCTCTCTCTCTCTCTCTCTCACTCTCTCTGATTCTTCTCCGGAAGAAGAAGACTGCGGGAGTGGAACCAGCAGAAGTCTTGTACAATGAACTCTGAGGGATGTGCAAGTCTTCCAGGTCTGAGGGAGAGAATCACCTTCTAAGCAGAGCTTCTCCAAAGGCAAGAGGTAATGAAGTCGAATTTCATGCACGCCGCTGAGCATCGCATTGCTCAGTGAAGCTGTGACTGTGTTTAGGAATCAGGAAGAGGCACAGAAAGCCGTAGTGGCAGTGGATGTTGAGATGATAAAGTTCATTGATTACCTCTGCTGTGTACATCATGGGGACCACTGGTGAGTTTTAGGAAGGTGAAAAAGATCAGACTTGTAATGAAAATAAATAAATCTCCTTGATGTCGTTGATAAACTAGAGCAGGAGGAGTTGACGCTAAAGGGTTGTGGGTAAATTAAGGAAGAAATTGCTATGGCCCAACTGTGCCACTGGAATGTTAAAAGTATAGTGATGTATCTGAGGGTAAATCAGCAAGACATAGTAGTAGTAATGACCAACTATACAAGGAATACAGCACCGTAAGGAAGCATGGCTAAGAATTAGCAAAATAAACCATCAAGCAGTTTCATATTATCTGAATAAATAAATAAAAATTATAAAATATCTATGCAACACTACTTAAATGAAAAATTTAATGATTATAAATAAATTGTAATTTGTAATTATAATTGATTTATAAATTAACTGATTTGTAACATAACTAAATATTAGTTTGTAAAATAACTACTTTATAAAATCAATAATTTGTAAAATTATTAAAGAACCTATTATGTCCTAATGAAATTAAAAATAAATTTTAAAATTATCAAAATCTAAAAATTAGTACATGGGTATCTGGTAGGCTTAGCACAACTGCAGAGGAAAGTTATGAATTAAATTTTGATCTAAATTTATTTAGATTAAGACAAAATAATCAAAATGTGCCCCAGCTGGATAAAAAAGATGGGAAATACAAAAAGTATGAAGAAACATGGACAATTAAGTCAAAGGACTTGATGATACCCCTACAATAAATTCTATAAGCTAAGGAAAGAAAACAAATAAAAAGCAAATGAGTAATAAAAAAGTAACCTATAAAGGGAGAGAAAAGTATAATTACAAATAATTTTCTTTTATAATTCTTGATCCTTGGGCCATATTTATAGAGACAAAAGATATTGCTTTAAGTTAGAATTTCAGGTGTTAAGAATGCATTTTAGGGTTTGTAGGTATACAATCAGAAATATACTTAAATGCAACATCAGAGAATTAAAAAACATTGGGATTTCTGCCAGTTAATCATACAGCCGGAATAATTAACAAAACAAAAACTTAATTTTTTAAAAATTTTATTTTATTTTTTTAGTTCTTTCTTAGTAAATTTTAGGTATACAATTCATTTACATTTATCATTGGGTGTTTGTACCTGTACATGATATATCTTGGTTCTTATTTTTTTTCCCCATTACCTGTGCACCCTTCACCCGCTCTGCCCTTCCCTATTCACATAGATTTCATTTCCTTTTTTTTTTCTTTTCTCATAGTTTTTCCTTTCCCCTTCCCCTCCCTTCACTCCTTTGTTTTTGGACCTTTTTTCCTACTTCAAATTATTAATTATTCATTTTAATCATTTTAACCCTTGTTTACACTATCAGTTTCTCACACTAGAGAAACTATCGGTATTTACACATGTGTTTCCTATTTATTTCACTTAAGAGTATGGCCTCGATATGCATCCATTTAGCTATAAATGACTCTAGTTTTTCATTCTTTATGGCTGAGTAGTACTCCATTTTATAAAAAAAACCCACATTTTCTTTATCCAGTTTCCAGTTGATGGGGACTTGGGCTGCTTCCAAGCTTTAGCTATTACAAACTGTGCCACTATAAAGATGGGTGCACATATATCGCTGTGGTATGATTCTTTTAGTTCTTTTGGGATGATACCCAGCAGAGGAATAGCTGGGTTAAATGGGACCTCTAGTCCTAGTTCTTTGAGGTATCTCCACACTGATTTCCACAGTGGTTGCACCAGTCTGCACTCCCACCAACAATGGAGAAGGGTTCCTTTCTCCCCACAACCCCACCAGCATTTGTTATTTGTTGATTTCTTGGTAAGAAACCTAATTTTTAGAAGATAAAAAATAAATTCAAGTAGTGGCTCTATTGCCTTTGTGTGAGGAAATTTTTCTGTGGTTCTGATTCTTTTTATTTGGGCAGTTTTCACTTGTTTAGATGAGAGGCAGCATTGTACAGTTTGGAAAGAGAAGAACTGTAGTTTTGGTGTTAGGAGTGTCGTCCAGCACTAACTGTGACCAAGGAGGAAAAACAGGCAGGGTGCAGACATACAGACAGGCCAAAATTTTCAGGAAGATTTCCAGAGTTTTCCAAGACACACATTTCTATCTGTTCAGAAAATAAGATAAAGTTAGAAAATAACTTTCACTTCACTCAACATCAAATGATCATAACAAATGACATAAATTAAGCATTCTCTGTTGATCAGATTAATTACTGATTAATTAATTAATGGTAGAAACAGTAATTAACACTAACCACAGGAACAAAGGGAATGATTTGAACAAGGCACAACATTCTAAATTACATTGACCTTTTATTTGAGGGAATATTAAAGATAGTCTTGAAATCATTGTAAATAATGTATTAGTTGGGCCCATTTTGATACCAGTGTGTTAATCAAAGATACAGTAATGCTAGGAATTATAATGAAACTGTTTACATAGAGAAATTAATTTCAACCCATACAATTTAAGTCTAAGACATCTGGAGGTGGATTGTTAAATACAAAATGAACTTTTGTTAAGGTTGTTGTCTTACAACGTAATAAAAATAAATGTGAACATTAGGTTGTGATTTAAAGTGGTAAACAAGTTTTACCTCAGCAATTAATCCATTGCTTAAAAATATGATTTTCTCAAAGTCAACTAGCAAGCATGCTTTTGTCAAAACAGTTGAATAAATGCTTTTCTTCCAAGATTGTGAAAATTGTAAACAGGTTCATCACAGTACAGATAAGTATATCACTATTGACAGACTTGCTATTTGCACATGTGCCTACATCGTCCAAAAAATAAACACATTTTGCAATCTCCCAAATTGTGAATTTGTTTTTTTAAAAGTACTGAATAGCCAAGAATGCCTTGATAAAGAGTGGCGGATATTGTAAACAACTTATGTAACCGGTATATGGGAGATTATCTGTGAGCCAATAAGATGGGGAGATTTCCGAGGGGCAGCGGAGGCCAGGGCTGTGAGCCATTGCAGTCACCAATGCCTGCCCTCTGGAGTGCAGGGCTGGTTTCTAAACAGGTACCATATGGCAGGGAGAACTTTCGCTGCATAAATCATTATCACAGCTGGTGTTGGCTGAAAACATGACCACGGTGGCATCTAGAGATTTGACATCCCGGGGAGCTCTGTACTCTCTCCTCTCTGTTGCTCGCACTCGCCACCTAGCGTATCGAAGGGAACACGTGGATTTTTCAGGAGCGGAGTGATATTTGTACCCAATTCCTCTTGGTATTGCCGATTCATTGACCTCTCAGTCAAAGTCATTAACAGGTCTCGAGGTGTCGTTGGTCAGGAGAACATGTCAGAGATAATAATGTTCAGTTGTTTACATCTAATTACAGCTTCAAAGTATGTAGAACAAAAAAGTTCAAAACCTCCGTAAGAAATTAGAAAATCATAGTGGCAAATTTTATTTCTGCTCTACACAAGTCATTAATTTTTTTAGAGAATTAAAAATAATGAACATGCATCCATTTGCACAGTGGAATTTTATATTGCAACAATAAAGAATTACTGTAACTCCCTATAATCACATATGTCTCCAAGTGTATTAGAAAAGAAGCTAACAAAATAAAATTGACCACACTTTGTTTATATATTATTCAAAACTATATAACTTTAATGAACATTATTTCAAATGCATATAGAGAAATTATTATTTTAAAAATAATGAGGAAATTTCTGTGGTTTTGTCCTGAAGGAAACTGATTAGTACAAGTCTGAGAGGAAGTAGAGATTGCACTGGGCCCGCATATTCACTGTAACATCGCTCTTTAGGCACCCTTCCATTTGTGTGATATGTGTTATCATAAATCTTTCAAAAGTAAGTGAGTAAAATAAGAACAAATAACTAGACCTCAAAAAGCATCCAACTTAGGTTGTGGATGAGTAAGACGAAGCACAGAGTGGATTGGTTAAAGTCCACTGAACAATAGCTGCAGGATCATGACTGAAATAGGATTCTGGGATTTCAGCTGGAGAAATTTCCCTAACTCAGAACTATGGTGTTGAATTGGAGGAGAATAAAAATAAAATATATGGCACACAATGCATAACATATGCTGCTATATTCTATTAATATGGTGTAATACATTTGTTAAACAAAATATGTCCTCATATATAATGTAAAAAATTATGTTGTTTTTAATAGGTGTCTCTTGATTCCATTAATTATGACATATTAAATAGCAGCATTATTAAGAACGTAAGTTTAGAATTACTTTCAAATAGATAGTTAATATTAGTTAAATGGAACTAAAATTCTGTTTGTAGAAAAACTTTTATGAAATGTATAAGTGAACTGGGTTTATATTTGTTTCAGCAATGAAAAATCAAGGAACAGAACACAGTTTGTTCCTGACTTACGAATGAGTTGCATTCTGGGAGAATGTAAGTCTGACAAAGTGAGTCTTACACACTTTTGACACAAATACACATTGTATATTGCTTTGCACTTCTTAGCAGTCCCCTCCACATCACCACTGCCTGATCTCTTTCTCTGGCCACCCATTGCATAATCCAGCAAGCACACAGCAGCACAACTGTGATAATGTCCCACAGACACATGAGCCACTTCCAAGATCTGTTCCCATCCACAAATGTTTGTAATGCGAGGTCTATTCTTATCTGTGAAAGTTCACAACTGGAATGTTTGTAAATTGGGGACTTAACGGTACTGATTCTGTACATTCAAGAGAAATGTTTAGTTAAACAATACAACTATAGATTCATGGAAAATCAAAGGTATCACCACTTTCAAAATCAGAGAGGTATTTTATTCTTCACATGAAAAGTTTGAAAGATTTACCCTTATTTCCATTTTACAGACAAGTTCAGAGGGGTGATGTGATTTCTTCAGGAGCACATAGCTGCTAAGAGGTAGAATTGAGACAGAATCCCTTAGCATCCATCCACAACACTGATTCTATCATTGCTTGGACAGGAGACTTCCAGGATGTGGAAAGGGCAGCCACTGATAGCTGAAGGTGTTTCCTGTGGAGGCAAATGTCTAAACTTGTCCTTGGCATTGCTTCTTCAGTTGATGTTTTTCCATTGTGGAATTTTAGAGAACATGTCTTCAACTGGGCCACCCATTTCCCTAGCGATGAAGTACCTGGTTAGATAATGGAAACAACAGCAACAAATTTCAAGCTCAATTTTCAGAAGAATTTCAGTAAGAGCAAGTGCATTCCATCATGTTTGAATCAGACAATGTACTCTTTCTTTCACCACTCTGGCTAAAATTGAAATTGATTCTCAAAGATGAATGTCTTTACTTTTGTTCCAGAAAAACTCACTTTACTCTCTTCTTCTCTGCACGTACACACTACTTCACTCCTGGTCACCAACATGAGAGCATGTGGGTGGATGGGGTGCCCACCCCAAGAAATTCCCCAAATCTCTGCAAATGACAACTGGAGGTCTTGCCATTAATTCAGTTCTTACACAGTCTACCTGGAGTTATCATAGACCTCAACCCCAGCAGTCAGTCCTATTTGTAAGCTTTTAGTTTCTGGCACACACACACACACAACCCTTGTGTACACAGCCTAAAGGAGAAGTGGTTCACTTTGTTCATAGTTTCAGAGGTTTCCATTCATGGTTGGCTGGCTCCAAGCAGAGACTTGTGGCAGAAAGGTGAGACAGAGGAAAGCTGCTTAATTTATGCCAGGGACCAGAGCCTGAGAGGAAGGGACCAGGGACAAGATAAAGACCTCAAATTCATTCTCCCTGACCTACTTCCACCAAGAAGTTTCTACCACCTAGTAGCCCCTTTAGCTATGAACTCATCAGTGGGCTAATGTGTTGAGGAAGTTAGTGTTCATAGATCCAATAATCTTTCTAGGAGTCTTTTAATCCACTGAAGTTGACAAGATGAACAACAACAGCTTATCTGCAACCTGTACCTGACTTGGCTACAAACCAGAGGTTCCTATCAGCTCTACTCAATTTCAATGATTTCTAGAATGGCTCTTAAACTCACCACTTTTCTAAAAAGGACATGGTAAAAGATACAGATGGACAACTAGATAAAGTTACACAAGGCAGGGTCTGAAAGTGGCCCTAATTGAAGCCTCTATCCCTGTGGAGTTGGGGTTCACTACTCTTTTGGAGCATAGAAGTGTTCACCAACCTAGAAGCTGAACTTGACACATTAGGGACTTTTTATAGAGGTTTCATTATATAGGCATGGCAGGTGGCAGAACCACTGAGCTAAATCCCCAGCATTATATAGGCATAACCAATACTTAACTCAATCTCTAATTCCTCTCCTCTCCATGGAACAGGAAATGGGGCTGAAAATTCCAAGTTTCTAATCATGACTTGGTCTGTCTTGTGCCAGTCTCCACCTGGGAGTCTACCAAGCATCACAGAGTTACAAGAAAAGACACCGCTACTATCTAGGAAAGTCCAAGTGATTTGGAAGCTTGGTGTCAGGATCCAGGTCAGAGAGCATTCATATTTAGAAAACCACACAGGAGCTGTGTGCTAAGAAGTAGAGATGAAGACCCAATATATATTTATTATAAACCCAAGTATCATAATTTGCATCCACCACCTACACTATATCTGAAACACTGGATGTTGACATCTTCTATGGCACTAGTCCAAGACCTAAACTAAACCCAGTGGACAAAGCTTTTTACATGGCATCAAGCCTGACAAGTCATATAAAACCATCACTGTTTCCTACAGGTGATTCTAACTACACCTCCAAGACTTCAAAATCCTATAACCAAAGCCTTGAGTGGCCATGAATTGAATCAGAACACTCAATATCTAAATAGTTTTCTTCCTCAAAGACAAAGCTGAAAGGTCACACCTCAATCTCTTGATATGAATGTATGACTATCCAGTAAAAACACTGTACCACTGCTACTACTGAAAAGACCTTCCCATCCTTTCTCATCCTGGCATGCACTTTTCAGCCCACAAGAACAGGCTGCAGATGTGTTGGGCATCATTGTCCCTGGAAACCTGGTCGTATTTTCGGTGGTCAAGAGAACAGAGGACTAGTACAAGACAATCATTGCCAATGACAATGATTTTTGAAAAAGCAAGATGTCTGGTGCATGGAGAAGATGAGAAGCAGAGAGAGGGTTCTATTACAAGGCTTTAACATTTAATATACAGAGCACAATGGGAGATGGAAGGTTTCAGGAAGGATGAGGAAGAAACAAGTTCATTAAAAAGTACAATGAAATACAGTGAGAGGAAGAATAGAATGGGGGAGATTTTATCACCGCAGGCATGGCAGAGTGCAAGGCAGGATACTGAGCTGCCTGCTCACCTCTGGATCTCACCTACAGCTGCTTATGGGCACCCTTCTTGTGTAGCCATCTGAGGAGGCTAGAATAGCAGGCTCTACTAGGCAGGCTGAAACCATGGAAAGAACAACACTTCAAGCTACAACAATTTGGTGTAGCTTAAAATACATTTGAGCAAAAATGACTATATAAATGTCCAGCCGCTTTGAAGACTTAAATAGGTGCATGGAATGAGTGAAATTCACAGCATTAATCAGAATTTCTGCAACATCTAATGAGGTGTCCTCGTTCTAAAGCAGGTACTCATTACACATTTTTTAAATGTTAGAAATTACCTTGCCCTGTAAAAAGCTATTAGAATCTTAACCTGGAACTTTGGCTAATTTCCTCTCTCCTCTTCACAAATATGTGATTGCTAATATTCTTTTGTTCTTGTGAGCTTGTTACAGGTCTAATATTCAGTTACTTTTAGGCATGTAGGAAATACTTTATGTGGAAAAGGAAAGTAGATTCAACATAAAAAATGTCAATGGAAGAACCAATATGAAATTATTTTAGATTTGGGAATATATCATTAGGGGAAGCAATTGGAATAAACAAAAAAGTAGCAAATAGCTTGCTGCCCACTTTAAATGATTATTAGAATTTTAAGAGCAAGAAGCCAAACCAGGTGACAGTTCCAGATGTAAGACTGTCACACTTCCTCCCATGCCCTTTTTTCCTTCCTGCTTATTCCACATCCCTGGATATGTATCTAAGATATTTTGGAAAGTGCTATAAACATAGGCAGCTTCCTGCCACATGTGTGCTTTATCCTTTACTGACAGGAGACATGAGAAAAATTTATAACATACTTTTAGTCTTCAGAGGTCATTTAAAACTGTTCTTCTTTTGGCTTTCCACAAGTGCCTGATATATGCATGCTAAAATGATAAGCATGGATTTTCTATCTGCCAAAGAAATGAAAGATGACCTGGCTAATGTTTGAGAAATCCCTTTTATCTTTAGAGTTGTGTTCAGAGTGTTGCAGGAGGTTTTAAATATTATCCAGAAGAAGAGGCAATCAGGCCGTGCTTAGCTCCTGGGCTCTGTGGAGGCGATGACCATGGAAATGCTACTTAAGCCCTGGTGTCCCACACCTGACTCTGAGCACAGGGAGGCTGAGGCTGGGTTTGAGAATACAGCACAGCCATGGAGCAGTGAGCCCAATGCACAGAGGCTGTTTGCTTTCTTTCAGAATCTCTCCTTGTCTATCTTGGTCCAGGTGTCTGAAGATAACATCTCCTAGAGAAATCCTTTAACTTGGGGTCTGCTGGAAATTCAGCCTGCATTAGTGATACTCTTTGTGTGCTGTGTCTACCCCACAGCAGCACAACGAAGCCTAGCAATCTGCCTTGCGAAGAGTATTCCAAAAGTCTCCATTCTTCTTTTAGGACTGCAGTCTGATTATGCAATGTTTAATAAACTTCCTCTGGTTAAGTTACATTGGGCAAAGAAGGTGATTTCTGCAGACAATACTGACTCAGACTTTTCTTGTACCTGTGGAGCATTGAAGAAGAAAGTCCCATAAAAACAGGTTGTGGTTTAAAGATACGCGAGGATGGCCTAAATGGAGCTGTGTTTGAGGAAAGGATGTAGGGCATAGGAAGAAAGCACCTCCGCTCTGCCGGCCAGGGTTATCAGCAGTGTTGGAGAGGCAGTTAAGCTAATGAAAACTGTTTGGAAGCCAGGGAGCTGGGGACAGGTCCCTGCCCTGCCACTCACAGAGTGAACCTTTGTTCCAGTTGTGGTGGAAGGATGAACTCTAATCACAGCAACGTTACACAGTCCAGTCCTAACTCACAAATTAGGAGACTTCCCGTCAACATGAAGAGAGCATTGCTCACCCTGGAGAGTCAGTTCACATGAATAAACTTGGCTGGTGATGTTGGCTAACTCAGAATTCCTGTCTACTTATTTGTTACAGGTGATGCTACATCCTTTAGTCAAGGCACCTCAACAATACTGAAGTTGTTCCCAGTTTTTTCATCATTTCTCTGCTCTTTGTCTTGTTTTCGGTTCCTCCTATCCCTTTGTCTAGCTGTAACACTTCTCCTGTCACTTCTTTTTTTTTTTTTGATACCAGGGATTGAACTCAGGACCTTGTGCTTTCGAGGCAGGTGTCAGAACCACTGAGCTAAATCCCCAGCCCCCTCTCCTGTCACTTCTTTTTTTTTTTTTTTTTTTTGGTACCGGGGATCAAACTCGGGACTTCCTGCTTGCAAGGCAGGCGGCGGAACCACTGAGCTAAATCCCTGGCCTTTCCTGTCACTTCTTAATTATCTCCTTTACCTTTTAATCTGAGTAAGATTTAGTAGGAAGCCTTCTCCTAAAGTCTAAATTAATGGAGTGCCTTTCTAACTGGTTCACCTCTTTCACTTCCTGTGACTTCAGTGGCAGCCTCTTCGGTAGCTTGCTTGTTTGGGTGCAAAAAATACCACTGCATCTATCTCTTTTGCATCCCAGCCCCTGCCTCTGACCAGTGCATGATATGAGCACCATAAATGTGCACTGGACTGAAGTCGGTTTCATAGCATAGGTTGAGTCCCCTTGGTTA
The DNA here is from genome assembly GCF_053883595.1 of Heterocephalus glaber. NCBI lineage: Eukaryota > Metazoa > Chordata > Mammalia > Rodentia > Bathyergidae > Heterocephalus > Heterocephalus glaber. The sequence continues at coordinate 12,180,844 of NW_028258381.1, forward strand.
TGGTGCAACTCACTTTTCAGAACTCCACCTTAGTGCCATCTCCCTAGAGGTCTTCTTTGATGTCCTGCTGGGAATCCTATCACTCACTCTTCGGTGGTCAAGAACACCCACCCACCTTCAAGCTATTGCACTTGTACTTGCCTACCCCTTGTTGGAACCAGGCAACTGGAGGCCATGGGTTGATCTCTACCTTGGACTGAGAAAGCCCAGAGGCACCTGAGAATGGTCATTGGTCCATTTCCTCAGGGGACAAGGGGGAAGGGGAGGAAACTCCTGGGTTTCCTGGGCCCATGGCAGTGGCTCTCTATTAGTGTCACAAGTCAGAAAAGGAAAAGAAGCAAACTCGACAAAGAAAAAACACAGGAGGGATTCAAATGGAGCAGCGCTTGGAGAGGGAGATGCTGTTCTCTCAGGCCCCACCCTCAGAAGGTCAGGGCCTGTGGGCTAAAGATTCTCTGGGATTCCAGCAACAACCTTAGAGCAGACTTTTATTGAAATCGGAAGATGTGCTTTTCTCTGGGAAGAGGGGACTGAGTTCCAAGAACCCAAGAAAGAAACTAAGAAAAGACAATTGGATACCAAATCAAGATATATATAACTCCAGCTCTCATTTCCTTTTGGGCATTTCTATCATACCATCAAGGGCCTCCTGTTGTTTTTTGTTCTCATCAGAACTATGGTTTCTAACTCCTTCAGGAATCTTGCCTCTCTTGAGTAGATAAAAAGCCACAGCAAACAGCAACAACAATAAAACACTAACAACATGGAAAGGGTGGGGAGGGACCTGCGACTGACCCACATATGGAGAATGCATAAAATAAAGGAGATGCTTCTCTTTCTCCCTGTGACTTTCTTAGAATTTCCAGCCAACCAGGGACATATCTGAAGATGTTTTAGCGAGCTGTAGCACTTGTAATTTAAATTTCTTCTTTAGCACATCTTTCTTAAGCATTTTGCTCCAGGATGTTAGAAGCCAGTCAACAACTTGAAAACCCTTCTTTGATTCGTCTTTCATTCAGTTCCCTGGGTGATTCCTTTGGTCACCCTTACAATTCCTTCCTCCCTGCCCAGTATCAATTTGATCTATGGAGAAGCCATGGAATTTTGTGAGATGTATATAATATAATATAATATAATATAATATAATATAATGCAAGATTTATAGGAAACTAATATTCACAGGGTTCGGGTTGTAGCTCAGTGGTGGAGTCCTTGGCTAGCATTCACTAGGACCTAGATTCCAGTACAGCAAAAACAAACAAATAAGCAAGCAAACAAACAAGCAACAAACAAAAACAAACATGATATTATCAGTAACCCAGAAAATATTCTAAAATCATGCTTCACTAGAAGTTATGGCTAACATAATAGCTTTTAAATGACACTATTGTTAAAAAAATGATGAATTATGAACATTATTATTTTTAGCATTCCTTTCCCCTAAAGGTTCAGATTTGTATCTTCTAAAAAGTAACCATCAAATGAAACTGTCTTAATATATTAATGACCCACCAATCCTGCAATGGATAAACAAACGGATAAACAAAAGATAAACATTTCTTGCTCTTTTTTTGTTTTACACGGAAAACAAGTGGATATCTATTATTCATTATTATTTTTATTAAGCAACTTAGTCATGGTAGGTATTTATTTTTGTGTGTTTTTGTGAAGATCATAAGCCTGCAGGAGATCTGTATGCATGTTTTGCATAATACACTTTCAGGTCTTTGAATTTGGTGACAAGAATACAAGAGTTGGCCCTGGAAGACCCAGACGGGAATCTGCTGTTGACGTGGCACATGTGGTAGTGACCGAGTTGGTTGAGAGGAACTTCATGTCCATGCTGTGATCCCTCACACATGTGGTGGCACTCATCCTGACACACACACACACACACACACACACACACACACACACATATGGAGGTACTGAGGAACTTTTCCTGTCAGCACTGACAGTGGCAAATCTGCTCCTGGCTTGGTCGAGATTTCAGGGTGAAATGAATACTGTGTACCTAGCTCAACAGAGACCAGGGACTTGGACGTGCTCTGCTGGTATAGTGAACTAAACCTTCGGGTGAATTCCAAATCCACTGACACGCTACATGCAGATTCCAAGCCCTACCTGCTTTTCTGACCCACAGAGTCAGTAAGCACAAAAAGCTCTGAGATTAAGAAGCCGATTTTGAAGTAATTTGTTACACAAAAGTGAAGAATGGACCCCAGTCATGGCTCAAGCCTGTGATCGCAGCACCGTAGTAGGCCAAAGCAGGAGCATCACAAGCTGAAGCCCAGCCTGGGTGACTTAGCAATGCAGTGAGACCTTACTGCTAAATTTAAAAATTAGCAAAGGCCAAGGATGTAGGTCAGTGAGAAGGCCCTGGCTTCAATCACAAGTACTCTTAAAAAAAAAAAGTGAAGAATGAGAACTAATTTTTTTTCCTAGGACTGGTGTGCAGATGTGACAAAATCTCCAACATGGGGCTGTGCTTTGGGCTGAGAAGGGCAGGGCTGAAACAGCCTTGGTTGTGCAAGTTGGGAGAAGATCAGCAGCCCTGGAGGAGGTTACTGTGATGGCATCAAAAGGGTCAGGGAGGCCACTGGTGGATGGAGGGATGGACCCTTATTAGGTAGGACAGGACACCTACTGTCACATGGCCTGCAGTGATATGGAAAATACACCCAACCAACTGAGTGGTCAGGAGAAGGACACTTCTAGGAAGAAGGTTGAAGACGGCACCTGGCTTCTCCTAACATCCCGCAGTGAAATGCAAAAGAGAGATAAAGACAGTTAAATACAAAGGGACCAGTATTTTGCAGAATCCAAGTATAAAATGTGAACATATTTCCACTCCTGGCTGAAGGTAAGAATTCTGAAATTATTTCTGGGGATAGACATAATTCAAGATGTTGCCAGTGAGATACTCACTTTAGGGTCAAAATTTAAGGAAGATCCCAAAATTACAGTAATCAAGGCAAAATATTTTATGCAATATTTAGAATTTGGGGCTGAGGGACTAGCTCAATGTTAGAGCATTTTCATAGCATAATCAAGTTCTTGGACTCAAACTCCAGCCCTGAAAAAAAGTAGAAATCAAAATTAGAGAATGAAAAGTAATGAAAAAATTTTATGCTGGACACAATTCAAAATTAAGAAGTGCTTTGCCAAGCCACATTGGAGCTTCAGGCCAAAAGGAAAAATGACTGACATAATCCTGTCTTTATTTGCCAATTTTGCTAAACTAATCTCTAGATTTCTAGTTAGGAGTAAATGTTTCAGAAATGACTAAATATTTTTTTTGTTATTCCAGGCAATAAAATACTACACTGCTGTTAAAACAGACAAATTATATTATTTTCAATTTTTAAATCTAATTGTACAATAAAGCATTACAAAGTAGAAGCCAAGAGAGAAATACTAAGTGCCATGACTTAAATTTATTCAGTGCTAACAACTGCATCTGTTGCCCTTATTTTAACTCCATTTAAATGGAGACCACTATCACATTTATTTTCATATTCCTTGAATATCTTTACATTTGATCACATATGGATTCACCCTAAGTAATCCTGATTTACATTTCTAGAAGTGAAAACATGTTTTGACAATTATGTTTTCATTTTATCTTTTATGCTAAAATTAGGGTCATATATAATTCACCTATGATCAAATACACAATGGAAATTCATTAGATTTTTAAGAATGATTATTTGTAAAACTCACCAACAGATTCATGTTCAGTTTGTTTTCATGCTTTTTTAGGAAAATACTGCAAATAATTCTGAAATGAGCAAGATTGCATATATCTTCTCATGGAATATTTTGAGGATTTCTGTAAAAGTAGAATCTCACTAGATTATTAGGTGTACTCATTTCTAAATTAAGAATTTAATGCTAAATTATTTTCTAAAATAAAATCTCAATACATTCCCAGAAGCAGTCTCTAAGAGTTCCTGACTCCTTTTCTTTTCCAGGAGTTGACCCTTGTCTGTGGTTTTCGTTTTTGTCAGTGTGATATTTGCTATGCGTTTGACTTACTCTTTCTTAATTCTTCATGGTGATGAAGAAATATTTATATTGTTTACAGGATTCCTGCTTCTTCTGTGAAACATCTTTTCCTTTTCTCCTGTTTTTCCAAGCTTTCCTTTATATTAGGTTGATATTTTGTTTATTCTAATTTTAAAATATTTTAAATATTAACTTTCCACATTAATTTTCAGAAATATCTTCCCTTAGTTTTTGGTCTCCTTTCCCAGTTTTCAGGGTTTCTTGTTCATTATCTATGTTCCGTACTAGCATATAACACTGTGAGGTCTACATTTAGTCTCTTTCTACCTGCCCCTCACCTCCAGTCTACACAGTTTTGTTCTAATTGACCTAAAATCTTCTCACTTTAGATGCTCTGCACTTCAGCTATGAAAGGTTTCATCACAGACTTGTTTTCATTTATCTTTAGTAGCATTTATTGGGCTTCTGAAATCTGAGAAAAAAGTTTATTGAATTCACCACACATGCATGCACACACACGAAGTAACTGGTTATAGTTTTTTAATGTCACCCTCCCATCCTCTGTGCTTGCTTTGCTCAGGACATCACTGCAGCACCAAGAATCACTCCTTTATTCTGTATTTATCTTCCTAACCAGCCATGTATTTCATATTTTTTTTGTCACATGCATTTTGGGTAATTTCTTCACTAATTCGCTCTTAAATGTGTAATCTGTACTGTTTCCAGTTTTATTTTTATATGTGGACATTCATTTCAAAACATGTTTGATTGTCTTCCTAGCTTGCATGACAGCTTTGAGTAGATTTCTTGTCTTTGCTGCTACTCTTCATCATCTCTAAAGAAAAATCATAATAAACCCTTCTACACCATATAAAAATTCAGTGCCAAGCCATTTCCAGACTTGCAGTCTGTGTGGGCACAATTCTGTCCCAGTTTGTCCTGTAAATCTCTTGTTTAGGGGATTGTTTCCACACTTGGGTCGTATTTTTTGTACCCCTTGGATTTTACTTTGGGAATATTTTTACATCAGTGTTTAAGGGCTCCTTTTCTGTGTGACCAGTGCCTGGAATTAATGTTGATGTGGGAACATTTTTATTTATATTTTTGGCCTGAAGTTTTATGTGAAAAAGCATGAAGTGTGACTTTGGATGTTAACATAGCGAAGGGAAGGCATGCTCCTGGAGATTCTTAAGGGAAATGTTTGCCCTCTCTGCCAGGGTGAAGAAGTGGATTTCCACACAGCCCACTCCCCACCCCCCATGGTCACACAGCCTGACTCACCCTGCTGTCCACGAGTCACTCATCTTTCTGCCCCGTGCTCGCACGTTCTGTCCCCTGCATACCAGGGGGACCTCGTGGTGCTCCAGGTTGCCCAGCTCCTCCAGACATCCTGACATCCGAATTTCTGGATCTCCATGAGTTCTTGGGCTTCTCGGAGTGGTCCCCAAGCTCCCAGTTGTTCAGCAATGTTGAAATTACTGTGGTCACTGTTTCCGATATTTTGTGCTGTAGCGAGTTCCCGGGCCTCTCGTTTGTCATAGCAGCAGCCAGGGAGAAGCTGTCACAGTGACGTCACCTCTCTTTCTGGGCAATGATCCCCACCGATGGCTTCTCCGACTCACTTTTCTACCCTCCCTCCCACCCGCCTTAATCTCCACTTCATTCTATCTTCATTTCCTGTCTTATAAAAATAAGCTTTGTCACGTTTTCCAATACTTAGAAAAAAATCATTCTTCCTGGCCACATTTGTGTTCATTGTGTAATTATATTATCAGCAAAATAGTCTCACAAAGTTGCCCACACACTTCAGCAAATATCTTGCGTCTCTCTGGAACAATTTACACAATGAAGACTTCTTTTAAATGTTATTACTTCATATGTAAAACCATATAGATAAATGTTTTGAGTTAGTAGGTTTATATTAACCTGATATACGTATTTAATGGTATTTTAAGTGTTCATGTTTCCATTTTTCTCTGTTCTTTGGACTCCGGTTTGGCAACTTTTATATTTTAGGAATTTATCAATTAAAATTTACAAAATTTTAATGAAATTAGGTTTTTAAATAACATTATCTTAAGATGGGCAAAGACCTAAATTAACTGAAGTCCTGGACTCTTTTAGATTTACTCTGACTTATTTCTGCTTTTCCCTTCTTTCAACTCATATTGCTACCTATTGGTGTATTTAATGCAGTTTTGAAGAGCACCAGTTTTTTAATGTCCTGGATATTCTCTCTCCCTCTCTCTTCAATATCTGTGCTTTATTTTTACTTCATTTATTTTTTTGTTCTTTCCTGTTTTTATTTTAAATTTTTTCAAGTTGGACTTTCTGCTTACTCATTAGCAGTACTATCCAAGATCTAATAAATATATGAAAGCTATAAATTTCCTTTCAGTGACTCATGAGCTTCATCCTATAAGTTTGGATGAATCAGTGCATAGTGTGTGCATATGTGTGTGTATTGCATCTGTATACTGTTTATAGGAGAAACACAAGTTGAATCAGAGATTTTCTGTGAAATGCAGGTGACCAGGATCAAGATGTAGAAGACTTATTCTCACATGCACAAAAGTGTGTGTGTGTGTATATATATATATATATGTGTGTGTGTGTGTGTGTTGTAAGTATATATATATGCTGTATATAGAGTACATTATATATACTATATATAGTGTATATATAGTATATATATTGTATAAATATATTGTATATATAGTATATACACACACACAAAGTATATATACTATATATACACACACACAAAGTATGTATATATATATATATATATATATATATATATTTGTACCCACACAAATGTGTGTGTGTGAGTCCACTGACACAACATTCAAGTATTTCTTGTTGAGAATCTCACTAGACAGGCAGGCAATGCAGGAGGTTTTAATGCTGCAAAGCAAGGAGTTCAGGTGGACGGAATTTCCACTTACGGCCTGTAAGGGCCTGGGATTACCTAGGAGACTGGAATCAGGAGCAAATCACTAAATGTGCTTTCTGACTCTTCTTGGTGTCAGGTTAGTTAAACATTTTTTGACAGTGTCAGTTCAATGTATACTACAAAAAGAAAAAAATAAAGCAAAAAGAAATGAAGGAAAGAAATTTTCTATGTATCAGAATTACAAATCAGAGCAAAGGAAGAATGTGAAATTTTCTCTTTGGCAAGTGTGACACCAAGGAGACCTTGTCCGAAGGGACAGAGAGCTGGAAAGAAGTAATGAAAATAAAAATCAGGCCACCCAAAAGAGGAGTAGACCTTGAGCCATAGGATAGCAAACTCGAGAAATGCTTTTGGAGAAGCTTGATAGCACATGGACAAAGATGCACTGAATCCCTTCCTGGTTGAGCAGGGTTCCAGAGATCCAGACCTCTTTCCATGTGTTTTCCAAACAATTCCAAGTCCAGTGCAAACATTGTTAGCAGCTGCATGTACAAGTGCTCTCAGATATTCTATCTTTTCCCTCATTCAGTCAGTCAGTCAGTAAATATGTATGAAGCCACCACTAAGTGCATTACTTGATTGAAGTTCTGAGATTTTCAAAGGATTTCAAAATACTGTTCTAGTCCTTAAGAATATTAAAATCTAAAAAAAATAGGAGTTATAAATAAACATATCTGCATCTTTAGCAACTATGATTTGCAGTTTCAGCCTTGGAAGGCACCTTCATGGTCAGGTAAAATTCATAATTTCCAAAATGTGCGACTGGTTATGCTAGTGTCCCGTGGAGTGACAAAGGGAAGGCATGGCCGTCTACTCCCATGATTTCCAGATGTTCTCCTTTGAACACGTATTTGTTCGTTTGTAATTATCTTATCTCATCAGAGACATACACAAACACACACATACTGGATAAGGGTGCTAACATTTGTTGGAAAATGTGTTTAATTTTAATTATTTGAAAGTCGCATATGTAATTCCTTTCATTAGCATTTTCAGTAACGTGCACTACAGATTTCAATAATTACTGTGCAGACTATTTTTTAAAAGTCTAGTGCTTTACTGTTTATGACCTTCAAAGGTTTTGTCATGAAGATACTGTGTATGAATACGCTGACATTTACCAGTGTCCAGGCAGATTATATTTTTCTACCTGATTTCTTTGTCTCTAATTTTGGTTCCCTATCAAAAAGGAAATGAGTTTAGTCTCATGGAGATGACTTAGCAAACTTGAGCTACATCCGAAGGATGATTTCTTCTATACCGAGAGACTCACACAACATTTTATTAATTATTTATTCTGCAGTCAAATCATAATTTTGTCTACCTGTTTATTCACTATTGCCAGTACCGTTACTATCAGTAGTGCTGCAGAAACTAACCTAGTATAATTACATATTCGGTAAGTGGTAATTATTGTGAATATTCATGAATTTTTGACCCTAAATAGTGGGTGTCCTTTCTGCTTTTGTTAAAGCTAACAATTCATTTTGTTGTTCCCACAAAGTTTGCAATGTTCCTTTTATAAATGGTTTTTAGTTACTCTAAAGGCCTATTTAAAAATCTTTTATTCCACTTGGCTTATTTTTTAAATTCCACTAATACATAAATCTTTTACAAATATCATATAACCTGAGGGCTATGCTGTAGCAATATTATTTTCTTGGGGAACCTCCAACTTTTTTTCCAATTTTGGTCTCATGCATCACCATAATTACACTTCTGAGTGCTTCCTGCCTCATAAATATATTTTTGTCTGTTACAGTCTCTTTTTCTACAATTAAGCTTATTTTCAATAAAGCACTTTTGGTGTTAGTTTTTATTCCTGTGAAGTTTTGGTTTTTGCCACATATTTTCCTAAAATTGAACATGCACATTGGATCAAATTTGGTCTGAGCCATTTTGAAAACTAAGGCAACTTGATTTCTTTTTCAATGATTTTTCTTTATCATTTTTTTTCAAAAGACATATATTAGACATCATAGGTCTTCAGAAATAATTTTTCTAAATTTTTCCAGTGTTTAGGATGTAGAAATACACTTTGGGTCCCCTAGGCTTCTCTCCCTTACACTGTGCTGGCTGAAGGATCTGGACTCTTATTAGTGTCTTGTATTTTGGCCTTCAATGGCTACAAGATTGTAAGTTCACAAGCAACATTTGTTCATCCTATTTTATTAAGAATCCTTGGTGATCCCACATGAAAATGGTATACTTTATTAGAAAAGTTATAATGGTGAGGTTGTATGAAAATATTTCATATGATTCCTAAGAAAAGAAAGAAATTCAGGTATCTTAAGGACGAGCTCTAAACTTTACCTCTGGAGCTGCAGCTCAGTGATACAGAGCTTGCCTAGCATCCCCGAGGCCCTGGCTTCCATCCAGAAGACCACAAAACAGACAAACACCCTTGTTTCTAAGAGGCTGACGGTCTGTCTGAAAGGACAGGTACCAGCTCCTTCTGCAATAGATACTTCTGTTAGGTACTCCCCACGATGACTTCTTCACTGGGGTACTTGGAGCCAGCCTGTGGGCATGGCCCCTGCTGCTCTTCCATAAAGGAAGGAACACAGACAGAACCTAGTTCAAATATAGGTTCTGCTAGCATTATTGCCTTGGCTGAATTATTTGAGTTCTATATATAGAAAGTGAAGATTATGATATAGACTTTCTAGGCAATTACAAAGTGCTGAAAACAAATGCAAATATTAAGACCAACACCTTTCAAACTCCTCAGCACAGATTCAACAGTTCCTTCTCTCTCCACGGCAGAGTGTGAGCTGAAAAGACCTTTTGTTTCCAAGCATGGAGCAAGAGGCTGCGCATACTGACACTCTGGTGGTAACAACTACAGGCGGGTATGGAGGAACTGTTCCTTGGGAAACTCAAGGGAGAAAGGCAGAAATCACTGGCCATTGTCCTCTGAATGTCACTGTGTCCTCATCACTAAGATAGTTCAGACATTAAGACAACATCCTTACATGTCACTCATCATTTCAATTAAATTCATTTTCTTACTGTTTTGTCTCTTTTTTTTTAATAGAGAAGGGCAAGGAAGCTTTTGTGAATGAAATCAAAAATTTCCTTTATAGTATCCTGGGTAACAATAAAATATTTAGAAATAAATTTAAAAGAGATGCAAGACATCCACCGAAACTCACAAATTGTTGGAAGAAATGAAAGAACATTTACATAAGTGGAAAGAAATCTTATGTTTGTGGGTGGTGAGACTGTATATTGTTTAAATAATAGTATAGTTCCTTTCCATCTATAGATTCAAACCAGTCTGTCAAAGTGCCAGCTGGTCTGTTGCAGAAATAAATAAGCTGAGGCAAAAATTCACATGGAAATGCAAAAGATGCAAATTAACTGAAACATTCTTTTTAAGCAATGTTTATCTTGTGTTAAGAACACTTGATGTGAACTCTACCCTGTGTCAACTTGACTGTCTGGTAGCTGCCCAGGGGACTGGTGGAGCACACTTCTAGCTGTGCCTGTGGGTCATGTAAGTGAGATCCTGGGTCTATATCGATCCCTGCCCTTTCCTCCCTGACACTGTTCTCTGTTCTGCTTCCGGGGTTCTATGAACTAAGCATCTCTGTTCTGCCACACCCTGCTGCCATGCTGTTTCTACCTTGGAACCAGACACCATGAACTGAATTTCCTAAAATCATGAGCCAAATTAAACCTCTCCCCTTTACCGCTGTGAGTGTTAAGCACTGTGTCCAGCAACAGGAAAGCTAACCAATACATATTCCTTTTAAGCAAATTTTAAATTTTGAATACAGTATTATTAAGTAGAGATAAAATGTAGAGCAAATTTCAGAGCTTACTCATCTTGATTAGTTGAAACTTTACGAGTGTTGATTAGTAGTTACTGAATCCTTCTCTCTAACATCTTAAAATATAACTAAATATACTAAATATTCTAAAAATAATAAATTTCATACTGTAAGTGGATGAATTTTATGATCTGTACATTAAATATGAACAAAACTGTTTTACACACACACCAACAGCATGTGAAGCCATTCATTAGGGTTTGAAAGGCAATATTAAATGCCCAGTTTCAGGAACTTACATTAAGTTCCTGAGTTGGAGGACATCAGTGCCCAAGTCCCTCTTAGATAATCTCTGCTGCTTTTGGAAGAGAGTTATAAGTGCTAGGAGGCAGGAAGAGGAGGGATGCAAATTTTCTGCCACTCAGATAAATTCACTCAACCAAGGATCCTTATCTCTGTTTTTCCCTTAGAGCTGCTCTTGGAAACATCGCTTTTGGAAATATCTGTAATAAATAGTCCAGTTTTACTGATGTTCCGGGTGTTTCTGCAGGATCCAAGTCATTTCATGGTTCTCCATTTACACAGTCTGAGTTAAACTCCAGGGGCACGCTGCCTAAGTCTGGTACCTGACGCCCCTCCCTTTGTTACTTTCAGAGTTAGTGTTTAATATTTGACAAGCTCAGTGGGGAAATATACGTCTACTTACAGCTCTTATTTTTTTTCTTAAAGTGAATCCTGATAAGAGGTCATTTTTCACCCTGAGCCATGGAATTTCATTATTGTGCTAGCACAGAGTCAGCTGAATATTTAAAGGACCAGGAAAAGAAAACCTTTGAGTGTCCCTGATTTACCTCAGCATGGCCAGCGCAGCCTTCCTTTCAACTCGAGTTTTTATTCTTGCGATTGCCAGGAACGGGCCCTTCAGGCGGCGGACAGATTCCACAGTGTACAAGCAGAAGCTCCACAAATGGTTGTTTCACAGAGGGATGGACCCTCCATGGCCAGGCTGATTGGGTTCTCCGAGTCGGCCAAGCAATCTGCCAGATATTGGTTGAAGAACTGCACAAGGTACCCCTCCCCCACCCCCCGCAAAAAGCCAAGAAAAAAATACTGTGTGCAAAACAGAACTTCTTAAATATTCATCCCAAATGTGTCCTTAGGGCTGACAGCAGAGCGCGAGTGAGGGGCCAGCCCGGGAGGAAGGAAGCCCGGAAGCAGCCTGCGTGTTCCCCACAGAGGCGTGGTCCTTAGCGCAGAAGCCTCTGGCGTGCGTGCTCCTGAGGGTCATGCTTCGGGAGGACGCTAACCGAGGCCTCGGTGGACAGGGCAGGGGCGTCCTTTACGTGGGGTTCAGATTTCATCTTAAAACAGGACTGAATTAGACCAACCGTTTAATGCATGGAGAACTGACCAGGGTCAACATCTGAGAAATGTACTTTTTAAGAAATTTAAATTAAATTTTATTTTTAACTCATCCACAAAAACATAAAATTGCGCATATTTACACACGTGATTTTCTTTGAGGTCTGTGTACATCGTGTAATGTTCAAATACAGGTACGCATATCAGACTCCTCAAACATTTATCATGTTTTGGGTGAAAACTTTAACTTTGACAATCCTTTCTTTTAGCCTGTGTTTTTGGGGGGTTTTTTGGGGGGGTTGGTTTTTTGGGTTTTTTTTTTCTTTTTTGCATGTGTATGACAATGGAAATAGAACTTAGGACCTTTTCACTGAGCTACATCCAGTCTTTTTTATTTTATTTTTTATTTGGAGACAGAGTCTCATTGAGTCACTGTTGCTCAGGTTGGGCTACTATTTCCAGCCTCTTCAAATACATCGTACACAATTGTTTCCAATTGTATTCACCCTACCATGCAATGTCACACCAGATCTCTTATTCCTACTCAACTATTGTTCTTTGATCAACAATTCCACAACTTTTCTCATATCAGCCCCAGCCTACTCTAGCTACCAAGCTTTATGAGATCAACTTGGTAATATATCTCATAAGCTTTGTATATTATCTACTCGTTTTATTTTGGCTGGCCATTCTCCTGGAAAAATGAGTAAAAGTAGCCTATGTTAAATGCTCCTTGGTGAATGCCACCTCTGATTTATGATGATGAGTGTTCACCATTGGAAGAGTAGCCAAAGAAGGGAACAAACACATTTCTGAGGTTAGCTCCAAGGGAGGAGAGGCAGGAGGAATTCACCCGTGATCTTCAAATGACTGCTCCTGCAGAGAACTGGGTGGAAAAAGCTGGAGTAGGGTATGGGAAATCAGCAAGTTCGACCACCTCATTTGACAGAAGAGAGAAAAAAGGATTGTGGCTCCAGGAGGTGAAGTGATTTGCTGATATTTCCAGTGGCAGTCCTTATCCTAGAGTATGCACCAATACACATGCCCAGCCAGTCGCTGTCTGCAGTGCAGGGTTTGCTCCACCTGCATTCATCATCTTTCCTTTGCTTTCCTCCACTTGGGCCAGGCCCTGTCCCTTTCTCCCGAGGGTCCCATGTCAGGGGTCCCTGCACTCTGCCCTTGCACCCTGAACAGGGTGAGACCTATCCAGCCTCACCACTGCACAATCACACACTGAGGGAGGAGTGAGAGTGCACCCAGCACACACATTGTATGTTTTGTCACACTGACCAGGCGTGGTGTCTAAGCAGCTGAAAGAAGGGGATGAGGCTGGTGCCTCAAAAAAAAAAATAAGAGCCCTTTGGCCAGGGAGTTAGCTCAGTGGGTTCACCGTCTGCTACGCAAGTGCAAGGACTCGAGTTCGATCCCCGGTACCCCCCCCAAAAAAATAACAGCCCTGAAATAAAAGATTTTGCATTTCTGAATGAGATAAAAACAAGAAGAAAAGATCAAAGAGTGACAGAGAGCTTTTTCCCAGGCGACGCCAGGAAAGACTACTGACTATGTAGGTCGAGTCCAATCTTTTGGCCTCATGGTTCATAGAAATTCCTCTCAGGTACATTGCATGTTAAGTCCTAATTTTTGATATTGCTGGGGTATTTTTGTCTCTTTCTGTTCCTACACAGGTCTCTAATTAACAACCTGGGGGTGTCTGTGTCAGAGCTCTGAGCCAGACGTCATTGAAACCGGAGAATCAAGATGTATTGTTCTAAAGCACTGGTTTCCTATATCTGCATTTCAATGAGCTATACCTTGGAGTCTGTGAAAATGAGGGCACCAGTTAACTTCAAGCAGCAAATCATGATATTGAACTGGGAAAAATAAAATCTGATTTTAAAAAATCACAGGTGATGGAAAATTGTATGAAAGGGCCTGACATCGCCTTTGCTAGTGTTTTATCTGTTTCTATGGAAACATTAGGAAGATCAAACTCTTTCTGAAAGTTTCAGTGGACAAAGTAGCCTTTATCATCCTTTCTAAGTGAGTTCTTTAATTCGCATATGTAGCAAGCAGATAAGGAACTCCATACATTCATATTTTAAATAATAATATTCTTGTGATAACTATCTTTCCCAAGTGCATCACCATAATTTGATATTCTCTCTCTCTCTTCCTCTCCCTCTCATTTTCCCATAAGGAACTAATTACTCCGGCCTATGGGGAAGAAGCAGAAGTTTTGAATCTGGTACCCATCTAACAAGGCTTGTATCAAAGAGCAAATAATGTAGTCAAGTATCAAAAATCTACGGCAACTCAAGTGTAGCACAAAACATATGAAGAACCAGTATGGAGGCTGGAGAAGAAAGAGAGAGGAAATCTAAGCAACTTAAGGTGCATAAAGTTATATGATAATGTTATCGTTGCCACCTAGAGTTAACAAGGTGATAGGCTTTAAAGCATTCAATCAAACAAAATAATAGTTTGAAACATTTAAATAATAAAAAAGCATCCAGATATAAGGCCCTTTACATGGGTCTCCAATCCTATGACATTCTGGTTGTCGTCAGTAATTTCCATGTGGCATTCTGTGGCATTTGACAGTGGGTTAGTGGATGTCACATTTATTGAGTGTGAGCAAGACGTTGTGCTGGAAAGGTACTCAAGTCATGTTCCATATGTTATGAGTTATCTGGGTCCTGGCTGAATGATTTAAGCGAATTGTTTTCCTTCCCACACTTTACGTGCAAGGCAGAGAGTTCTAAGAATATACAAAGACTTCATGAAATATCGTAAAGTGGTTATCACATTATCTGGTGTGCCTAAGGCAGCTCACCTGTGAGAAAAATTTGAGTTGCTCATTCTTAAAATTTTTCTGTAGCATCTTCTAATACATGGGTGTTTTAGTGTCTTTTTCTCCCAGAGCAAGGAAATGTTGACTAGAAATTCAAACTGATACAAGTTCAATGCATTGAATTCAGTATTTACAAATTTTATGAGTGGGAAAGACACAGATTTTCATAGAAATTTATAGGCTAATTTTTCAATAAAAGAGTTTGAATAAGTGCAGAACTCTTGCATATTTATGAAACCTTATTCTATAGTTTATGTCTCACATTATTAAACTATACATTAAATATTATACAACTCAATAATAAGTCATATAAATGAATATTAGTCTTGCAGTTCAGAAATACATTTAAGTAACAAGAGACACAAAGAAAATTTATATGATGTAGAAGCAAGAAGTGCCAAATTAATAACACAAAATATAACATGGTAGTAAAAATATTGATAGGAAAATACTGTGTCCCATAATGTTACTTCCGTACAACAGGTGAAGTGAAAAGGGCTCTTCCTTTATTAATATTTCCACTTTGAATCTAATGGAGCTAGAAATGTAGGAATAGGTGACGATGGTTTTGAATGATCAGAAAAGGATCATCATGTCAAAGGATTGTCATGTTGGAGCAGATGGAGAGCCATAGATTCAAAGAAGACAGGAACTACAAGCCAGAGACCAATCTGGCTGAACAGGAGCATCTCAGTTTGTTGGTTGGGTTTGTTGGTTGGGTTTGTTGGTTGGGTTTGTTGGTTGGATTCTACAATGCTCTTGATCTTTGGAAGCACATCAGCTACTCCCCAGTGGGAGTGTAGCACCTGGAAGCCCCATTCATCCTTAGAGTCTATTGAGATAGCCTACTCCCTTCAGCCAGCAACTTTCTGCTACCTGGACCTGTGGCCAAGAGTGGACCAGCTGCCCAGTAGTTGCCCCATGTACGGCCATGTGTTTTGGCATGGTAAGTGTGAGGTACACTAAAAAGTGACTGTTTTACAGCAGTGTAGATGTGGAGAGTGAAGGACAATGCTAATTCCTTATTGAGATTTAGTGCATGCTAATGATAAAAAATGTGCATGACTTAGCTTATCTAAATCTGGTACTACCACCATGAATACTTGCCTAATTGAAACTGAGACTAGGAGACTGTGGGGTGGATCACCACCCAGCTAGGGTGGAGCAGGCAGCAAGGAGCTGCAGCAGGTGGCCCATTTCCCAGGACCTACCTGGGGCCCACGTACAGGGGCGCTTCCCTTTCAGGTCTCTGCTCTCCTAGGTGATCATAAACTCAGTGCGTGTCCCACATACCCCTGAGCTTTCAATTGGAACTCCTTTGAACCTCTGGATTCATTTGAGAAAGCAAAGGTTTTTGACAATACTGAATCTCCCTTCTTCACCGCAGTGTCCTCAGCTGCCCTTTTATTTAGGAGTTCATTATAAATAAGGGTTTAGATAATATCTTTTTAAATACAACAACAACAAAAAGAAAACAAACTACCCCCATTTATTATTTACCTTTAAATTAGTGTTGATGTCTTATTCCTAACACAGGTAAGGTAGCATCTTCAGCCTTCCACAGACTCTGACCAATATGTTGTTAGGATGCCTACAATATTAGAATGTGCTTAAGAAGGCTTTTCCCACCAAAAGGGAACAAAGGAAATCATAGGGATAAATATGTTCACATACCATATTTCATATAGCTTTTCTAGCATTCAATTTTACAATATAATGTTTAATTCACCCACAGTGCTTTTCAGCATAAATTCTAAAGTATTAATCACATTTTTTTCTACAAATGTTTGGGCAGTTCTTCATGTTTCTTGAAGATCTAAATAACTCACTCATTATATTGTCCAGGTTACCTACCATCTATTTTGAAGTTTTTTTAAAATTTGAGCATATTTATAAATTTTTTTTGTTTATCTTCTTAAGTTTTCTACCACTTAGTAAACATGTCAGTGCACTGAATTTCACTGTAGTTTTACATTTGTATTCAAGTAGTTTACAAATCACACTCAAATATTATTTAAATAGCGAACCTATCTACCATTATTTCTAAATCTGGCAGTCACATTTTTTAATCCATGTGGTCTCTATAATCATATCATTTGGTTACAGAATTCCAATTTTGAAGGTCATAAATCATTTTCCCTGTTTTTTATTCTGTATGATTCGAGTTTTGCCAGTACCTACTACCAATTAAAGTGAAGCAGAGAAATGAGAGGGCCACCTTCCTGCGGTCTGCAGATCATTAGGAAGTGAGTACTCGTGTCTCAAAGACGTAGTATACGTGGAAATGTCTATTCATTGGAACAAACTCTCTTCCATTTCTTCTGTACTTGTTTTTATCCTTCACTGCTTTAAACTTACTATTCGACACTTAATCTGCTGTTCAGGTTTTTGATTAATGAGCAGTACCAAGTTGTGGATTAACTCTTTATTTAAGAAACGTATGTTCTTCTTGTGGGGACATCTCATCTCCATGGATGTTTCCGGTAAAAGGAATGAGGGCACTAAACGTCTCTGGGACTCTGCGGTCACCATAGCGACCACAGCACTGTCCTTGCCACACATTTGTAGCACGTTCTTCTTAGTACACAGTAGTGTACTAAGGCTCCCCTCTGCTGTCTCTTCCATTTGCTCTTCTGCTTTCCTTCCTGAATGCTGCTTCTTTTTATGGAAGGTATGCTCTGCTGGGGTTTTGCAACACAGTGTAAGAAGCTGGTTTCTTTGGCGATCTCATCAATGTTAATATGTCTCTCTTCTACAACCACAGGCTGCTCCCGGGAGGGGCGTGGGATTCTAAGCAGGAAGTCAGCTTTCTTGAGAGGTTGGAAGGCTTTCATCCTGCTGCTGAGAAATCTCATCCTTCATTCTGTGGGACTTCTCTCTGTAGCCGGTGCTAAATAGTCCTTGAAGGTCACGATAGTTTGGATCTTGAATGGATCTCAAAAGCACATATATTAATTGCTTAACCCCCAGGAAGATGTTTTTGGCAGGTGGGGGAACCTTTGAGAAATAGGGCTTTTATGGTCTTTAGTCTTTAAGGGGATGGACCTCAAGGCATGTGGGACCCCAGTTACCTCTTCTCTCCTTTTACTTCCTGATGGTTAAGTAAGCAATTTTCCCCTGCCACAAGCTTACATTATTACGGGCTACCTCACCACAATTGTTTACTGATTAGACCCTCAAAAATCATTAACCAGAATACTTCTTCTCTTGTTGTAAGTTAATTATCTCAGGTGTTTGTAATTCTGATGGGAAGCTGACTACCTCAAAGGTTTATTTTTGCTTAGGTCTACATAGACTAACATGGTAGACACATTTTGGACCTTTCAATCTATCCATTTATGATATTAAGTAAGTCCTAGAACATTTAAAAATGTGTTTATTATAAGTATTCTCATCTTTTATTTCTTTCTGGAACTTATATCATTTAAATGCTGGGTAGTCATGAGAGTATCCTTTTATTTTTTTCTTTAAAGAGTATTACCCTCTACTGTACCAGTTCAGATGGTCTAATTTTGTGAACTTGAACAAGTTAGTCAACATCTAAGAAATCCAGATTCTTCCTCTGCAAACATGAATAAATAGGTTGATTTTACAGGAGTGTGTGAGGATTACTGTAAATAATCCTTGAGAATGTATTTTAAAGATCAGTCACCCAGTAGGTTTTTAATGATTCTTGGCTCAGTAGTATGCAAGTTTCTTTTCTTCTTAAAATTTTTGAAAAATATAATTCTATGCAGTGCCACATGGATAGGTGAATCTGTTTCTCTGTATTTCTTCTACCTATATTTTGCTACCTCGTAAAGTGATACTTTTTGGTCACTGCATTCAGGGTACATTGGGCAGCAGGATCAAAGGAAGTGGAGTCCATAAAAGGAGATCTGTTTTCTACAGGCAGCAGGCCAATGTGTGGACTAATCCATCATACCTGGAGGTAACAAGAGGGAAGTGGAAGGTGGGAGTCAGCGCGTGAGCGCGTGTTTGTGTGTGTGTGTGTGTATGTGTGTGTATGTGTTTGTGTGTGATATTTCCCAAGCACAAGCAGTCGTAGAGTACTGTTCAGCCAGCGTGGAGATGAATACATGTCCTTCACTGCCCTCCAGGGCCAGGTGGATCCCAGGCTGCTCCACGCTCTCTTGTCCTGACAGCACCCTGACCTCTGTACAGACTCCTGAAATTGGCCCTTTCTTTCCCACTTCATCATTCTTGTAGAAGGTGACCATAAATCATTGAAGAGCATGTTTTTTTACCCATTTTTCAAATACTACCTGAAGGACCCTAGTTAGCAAGACAGACTCCATATTGCTGCTGAACGACCCACTTGCCTGCCCTTTAGATGAAGTCAAAAGGAGGAAGCTTAGAAACCTCCTCCCCTTAGAGAGTCTCTTAGAAACAACAATTAATCAACTATTGTTTTACAAATGTTCTAATAGCAGGACATTCCACTTCTGTACCTTTTGCTTGCTTTACTAGTTCTATCCCATAGGGGGGCCTAGAATCTGCTGGCCTCAAAGATGTATAAAATATGTTCATTTCCCCCCAGTCAAGGCTCGAGTCCGATGCTCTGCTCGGGTCTGGCCGGTAATAAACTCCTATATGGATTTAATATTGGTCTCTGGTTGGTTCTTTCTCACTGGGTGCAACACTACCTAAGCCATAGGCATCATTTCATGACTCTAAGAGAAAGAAAGGTATCAGCAATATCTAAAATTGAGTATATCATCAATCTATTAAGATGGGAATTTATAGGTAGTTTTTAAATGAGTTGAAAGAAACAAACATTTGCTTTCTTAATTCTTTTCCTATTAGTACATGCTTGCAATGTGTAATAATCATATGCATCTTGGGGAATTGGAACATATACATAAAGCATTTAAATCACTTTTAATTTCCATTCAACTCCTTCCCCTCCCATCTCACCCTATTCCCAGATTCCCCAATTTGTGCTTTTAGAAATAAATATGTGATTTCATATCTATGTCCATTCCACATTTAAAGGCATTGTGATTGTTACATAAACTAACATACACATTCTAACTGCCGAGTGCAATACCTCAAGGATATTATCTGTTAAGTAAGTGGCATCTGTTCTTTTTGTATTTTATACCTTATTTTCCTGTGCAATTCTATGAATGAGGCAGTTACATCCATTCCCTTAACTGATAAAGTTGTATGGAGCCTGTTCCTGGAGGGCGAGATTGAGACTGTGTCTCACTGTGAATCTGGGGCAACAGCAAGCAAGAGAAAAGGGAGGTCAGTTGTACTCATCTTTTCTTGAATGCATATGGCTGTGATTGTCTTTATGACACGTCTCTAGTGTGACACCAGCTCATCTGACAGCTATTTGGAATAGTTTCCTTGCTATTGCCTTAGGTATCTGTGCACACCAATTCTCAAATAATGTGGGACATCATGTGCATAATAACACCATTTATGCAATGACACTGCAAGAAATAACAGTGGTGATTTTTTTCTGGATAAGAGGAAGATGACCTATGTACATATTGTAGACAACAGAGCTGTGAATTTCATTGTGTCTGGTCATGGGGGAGCTGGTTCATCGCCCCAGGACTCTGTATCAGTATCAGTGTGACAGCGATACTTTTTACAGACACTGACTGCTGGACAGGCTCGCTGCCTCTTCTCAGTGAGGGCTTCTGAGCTGTGGATGTTTTTCAGAATGAAAACTGTGGGTGGGAAATCCACCACCAGTGGCTGAGATGCCCTGATTTCCTTCAGTAATGCAGTTGCCTAACCTTAAGTTATTCAGAAACCGTATAGTGCTACAATAATCATCTTAACTCGGTAAATGGGAGAGATCTTCATCCTGTTTGCAAAGGCTTTTCATGGTGCTCCTGATGAAAAGCCCAAGAGCATGGCTGGCTGCCCTGTCTCCAGTCCACCCAAGGATGCCCATGCTCCATCCATCTGAATGCTGAGCTTGTTGACTGATCATAGTAAGTCACTGACCTAGAAATATTTGTCAGGAAATCACTTCTATATCAGAGACGCTGATGGTTTCCAAATACTGTGGGGTCACCTATCACATTAAAGAAAAGAAACACAGACATGGAGCTGTTCAATATTGGAGGAGTGACACGCTAAGAAGACTGAGGGTCCTCAAGATAGGAGTCTTCAAGCAGAAGCAAGAGGGGTACACTCCACAGATTTGTCGCCAACATTGCCACAGTGGTGTGGGGTGCTAGGTGACATCTGTCGTTTGCCACATTTGCAAGTCTGAGTAATCTTGAATCAGGAGATCTATCCAGATGTAATATGACAATTATTCCAATGTATGTATTCTCTAATTAAAAATTAAATTAGCTATTATATACATACACATGTGCATACATAATTTGATTTGAAAAATACAACCTAATAAAAGCATGTAAGATTATTTTCTCTCTTGGTTTGTTGAAATTCTAGTGTTAGAATTTCTAAACTATCAGCATTTTTAAAACTTTCTGGCTCTCAATTTCATTATCCTTCATCTGCAAAATAGGGCTAATTGTATTATATTCTCTTCCAGGTTGTCAAGATCAAACGTCAAGTGTCTTCTTTGTCAGTATTTGAAAGCAGTGATGTTTTATACCAAGGTGAATCATTATTCTCTACAACAGATTGTAAGTGTCCACAAAACTCTGATGGGGACATGAATAAAAAAGAACATTTTGGATTGATTTTCAAGGAAGGATTGACACCATGTTGGTGAGTTATTGGATGAGTGTATCAAGAGAGATGGAAGAGATAAAGTCGATATCCATGTACCAAACTCAAAATCTTGAGTGATTCTCAGCTAGCATGACATCCTAAATCTGATTTGTAAAGGTGCGTGGGGATCCAGGAAGTGTGAGTAGCTGACCAAAGGACCTTCCCTTAATTTAATGAATAAATTAGCTTAGGCAATGCCACAGAAGCATGGCCCTGGACTCTCTCAGGGAATTTGAGGCCAGGAGTCAGTAATATCAATGAGAACTGTTCTTACAGGTAACCTGATAGCACTAGGAAATCAGCCACAAGACCATGGTAGATTAATTTTTTTAAGTCAGAAGAAGATTATTTGTGTCATGCTGAAATTTTTCAGATACTTGGGATATCTTAATAAATATGCCATGCACAAGAAGTCATCCTAACTCAACACTGTAATAATTGTGTGGTCCAAACAGTGAGACAAGTCTGTCATCGGAGGAGTGTGGGTATTTACTACAAGTGTGATCAGAGGCATCTAATAAACTCAGAGTGAAAAGGAACACACACACAGCTTTGCTTATGGAAAATGTTGGAAGGTAAATGACATGAGGTTAATCCTTCAGAGAAATATAAGAAAATCAGGGGGAAAAGGGACAAGAACCTCCTGATTTGGTATGTTTAATAAAAATATCCCTGAGGTCTTATTAATATTTCTTGACAATATCTAAAACATGTCCACATTCACTGGTTTCTAAAGCACTTTTACAAGCCTGGAGGAAACCTTTTCCATTGTATAATTAATTGAATTATTTTCCAAATCACATAGTCAGGACTTGAAACTTGGTCTTTTAAATCCAAATAAATTATCTCAGCTCTTCTACACCTCTTGAGATATGTTCCATAAGCTCTCAAGCTCTCTGTATCAATTACCTTTCTCTTTAATCTATCCTTTCTACTGCTCTCTGATTAGTCTTCATCAATATAAAGACCATTCTTTTACTTAAACACACTTATTTGTACAAAAAAGCCCAAATTTAATACTCCAGACCAGCTCTCCAAAACTCATTTATACTCTTTAAATATTTGGACTACTGGGGATGGAACACAGGACTTTGAGCACACTAGGTAGAATTCTACCACTGAATCCATCCCCAACCCGTCTATTATATTTCTGTACGTGGGCCATAAACAGTAGCCTTTAAGTACCGTCAAAAGGAGTGTAGTTGTTGTTGTTGTTAAGATTAATGAAAAAAACACTGAAACATTTTAATCAAGTTAATGATGCGAAGTTATCCTGGGTGATGGAAATGAAGTTGAATAGCAAGAAGAAATTATTGTCCGCAGGAGAAATGCAGGGTGGTGAAAATGAATACAATTCAGCTTACTTCACAAAGCAATAACATTGCGTGTCAATTTTGTATTCATCTAATAAAGTCGTGCACCATTAAATTATTTTTACATACTGACTAGCATCAACATGCCAGGGTTAGCCCCAAAGACTGTTGGTGAGGACAGAAGTGAGCTCAGGCAGGCAGAGAGTGGTGATTGCATGAGACAGGACCAGCTGCAAGAAGGTGGAGCCAGTCAGAGTGCCTCAGAGGAGTGAATGGCACTGGTCACTTTGACCACTTTGGTTCAGGAAGAAGCATTTGGCATTTTGCACTGGATCAACATGATTAATTTCCCTGCAGACACTTGAGCACTCAGTGCCTACTCAATGTCAGCGACACCATGGCGATGAGTGTTTGATCTCTTACCTTCTCTCCTGAGTGCTCTTGCAGCATGGCTCCTGAGATCTCACCACATTATTGCTAACACCAATTCTTTGAGGAAGAGACTGAGGTAAAGAAGTGTTTCAGACCTTGCGAAAAATCACGAGTTTTACCAATGGGACCCCTGATTGCAGATCCTGCTCCTTCCTCAGGACATCTTCTCAGTAGAGGAGTCTGCCTTGGCTCCAGGGCCCCTTCCATCCATGTAGGAAACAAACATGGAAAACAAACACACAACTGTAGAGCAATCTCATCCTTGAAGCACATGTAGATGATTTTGAAGAAATAAATGTCCTTATTAGAAGCATGTGACGCAAAAGGCCTTAGAGATCCCTCTCCAACCTCAGGCACAGATGTGCAGATTTCTCCAGCTGACTGAAGTCCATGGTACCCTCTTTGTGCGCTTGCTCCCTCCTACCTAGTGAAGAGGGGGCAGGAAATGGGCTGGAAACTGAAGCTTTATTACCTGGCTGCTGCCCAGTTTTAAATTTTTCTCTTACAAAATCTGGTAACTGAAAAGCTCCAATGAGCTTTGGGGTCCCAGCTTCAATTTTGCAGTGTTTGTAGACCCTTCTCCTTTCTTTGTGTGTGTACAGCCTGCATTTACCTGTTCCTTCTCAAGGCCCCACCTGAATGTGTAAAGCCGATTCTCTAAACACATTCTTCTGTATTTAGTCTGTTCTGACTGTCTGCCTCCTTCTTTCACACACACACACACACACACACACACACACACACACACACACACACTGGTCTGTTTTGAGTAAACAGTTTAGGTAGAACCTCTGACCTTGAATTATTTCTTCTGACTCTATCTTGTTTTCAAGAATAAAAAGAGCTAACAGGAAGTTTTCTGTGGAAGTTCCCGCAAGATTCTGGCCAAGTGCCACACACATATGGAATGGTGAGATGACAGTCAGATTGGTCCCTTTTGATGACAGCAGGTCTATCATATCTTTGCTGGAAATAAATAAATAAATGTGTATATATATATATATATGAAACTTTCTCCACCACTTCTTCAAATACATAGGAAGAGTAGAAACAAAAACTTCCATTTTCTTTGCCAGGTTGCTTCATAGGGGAGAAATACTATCAACTTGTTTTTCACGGGTATTATTATCTGAGAACAATATCAGCAGGTGAAAAGAAAAAAAAAACTAGCAAAGCAGCATGAAACGTGAAGGCTGAACAGAAGGGGGAAATAAACCTCAGCAAATTCAAAGTAAAGAAGAAACTGCAAAGAAACTGGTGTTTTTCCGTAGGAAGACAGGGGTCCTGCTTGCCTGTAACGAGCTCTCCATTGTCAGATATGTGAATCGTATTTACTGTGTTTATGTCACTTACTGTCTGCAAGCTACTTACATGATCTCGAGCTTCTTATTAGAAATCTCAGAAGGAGACAGAGTATTTGAGATGAACCCTGATTTGAAAAGGAAATGGTTTGAGCAGGATGTGAATTAAGGGTCTTCTAGATTCTGACTTTGAATGAAAATTCTGGGCCTGTTCTCTGATGGGGCAAACTGTTTCCTGTTGAGCTCACTGTGGCTAAAAAACTTTGACCTCACAGGACAAACTAGAGCCCTGTTCTTGGGGAACTGTTCTGCTGAGGAAAGTGAACTTTCTCTTGGGGCCTGGACAGCAGGGAAAATATTAGCAGCCCAAAGAATTAAAATGTTGATTAATGATGATTTTCTGAAAATGAGTGTGTTATCACCAGGCTGACTTCTATCATGTTTTCCTAGGAGAAAAAGCTTAGTTCTTTCTCCTCGAAATGATTACCATAAACCAGTAATTGCCTCCATTTCCAGATTTTCTCTCTCAGAATTGAATTCCCTAGTGCTGCTCTGTGATGACCATGGAATCATGTTACTTGCTCATTAAAAATGTGAGATGAAGTCTTACTGCATTTCTTTTGAAAATCTATGTATAATCTATCTATCTATCTATCTATTTATCTATCATCTTTGAGGTAGAGTTTTCCTCTGTTACCCTAGCTAGCCTCAAATTCCCAGATTCAACTGATCTTCCTGCCTTAGCTTCCTGTGTACCTGGGACTACAGGTTACCTCACCACACCTAGGTCTTATTGCTTTTAGATTAAGCCAAATTTGGCTAAAAAGGAAAGAAAAATGAAGATAACTTTTACCATAGAAGACCCCTGCATCCTTGAAACTCTTCTCACTATCCCTCCTGGGGGCATAACTTTGGGTTACAACAACCCATCATCCCATAATTTTCTACTATAAATTTGTACTTTAGCATAATGGTAGCTGGCTATATATCTTAGTTGTTGTGGGGGGGGGATGCAGGAAGAAATCTTTGTGTTTACCCACTTGGTATGATAAACAGAAAAGGTATGCACTTGTGTAAATGTGTCAAACATAGATTTTTTACCCACATAATGCTCCATCTATCAGAGTTTGCATATACTTACCTGAGCATCACAGTGGGTAAAATATACCCAAAACAGTCTTCTGTTATGAAAACATGTGTGTTACCATAATGGAATGTGGGTGTGACTCACAGAAGCTCCATCTGGGGAAAACAAAAACCCAGCTGTGCATTTACCCAGGTGGAAGATGAATGGCAAGGTGTGTACAGGAGCTCCAAAGCAGCAACAGGCCAGTGTTACTCATGAAATGCTCATTGCTAAATTTCTGTGCATTTAGGATTTGTTTCAATAAAGTTTTCTTTTAACTTTTCTGGTAGAAGTAACACAATTAAGGACAATGGCAGATGAAAAACAAGATTTGTAAGTTTTGGAAGTGGTCAAAAGTGAATCATCAGGTTAATCCGGCTTGGATAATGATAACTTTGATGCTGGTGGTGCAAGCCAAAGTTCCTGTGACAGAGAAATGGCACAAGAAATGTATTCTGGAACTTACCTACCAGGTACTTATTTATACAGTAATAAACCGAGTGATGTTGTGAACACACTTGTTGTTCCAATCTCCCAAATGAATTGGAATGTGACATTCGGCAGTTGGATCACCAGTATCCAATTGATGTTACATTTGCTAACAGAGCACAAGTTGACCAGCATAGGAACTGTACACAAGAACAATGCAGAAGTTCCAAATGAGATTTTGCAGTTTCCAAACAGAGAATTTTAGAGTACAATCTTTGGGTTTCAGAAAGATAGAACAGTGGTCTCATATATGGCAAAGAAAAACAAACTGGTTCTCCTGATGTCAGCATTGCACCATGATGGAAATAGTGATGGGGAACCTGGACAAGACAGAAGCCTAAGATGGGAACTTTCTACAACAAAACCAAAGATGGAGTAGATGTTGTTGATGAGCTATGCAGCAACTATGATATCACTTGAAACACAAAGCTTTGCTCAATGGTTATGTTTTACTCTATTTTAAACATATGTGACATAAATAGTTTGATAGTTTATAAAAAGTAACAAGTGCAAAATACCACGGAGAAATTTTCGTAGAGGGCTGGGACTGGAACTCATAGGAGATCATTTGCAGCAGAGGAAAAACAAGATGTTTCTGCTCGGGGAACTGCAAAATATTGTGGAGCCCACTTGTGAGCTGACAGGTGAACAGGCAGGTGCAGTATCCTAAAGGCCTAGTGTACCACAGGCACGCCAAAAAGATGTCAACTGTGCCCTACAAGAAAGGGCAGGGAAAAAAAGATGGGCTATCAGTGTAAGCGGTACTTGTGTATGGAACATGCAGTTTTCATGTGTGAAGACTGCCTTGGGTGTGACAGTTGAAGCAAAGATTATTTCTGTGGTAGACCCTTGTTTGTATTTACATTGTAGTTTACATGGGGTTTTATTTCTGATGTTATCTCTTAGGCTTTGTAATCAAGTAAGCAGATGATGTGAAAATGTTGATGTCTATTCTAAGCACTCATTATGTATATGATATTTTATTTTATTGATATCTTACTTTCCTGCTAGGTGTACATTGTACAATATAGTAGGAAGCTCCTGACAAAACAGGAAGACAAGATATGTGACAAGACCATCCTGCCGTATAGGAAAGGAAAGCTAAGCACATGCGCTGTCAGTGTAAGCGATGTGTGTGTACGGAACATGCTGTTGTCATGTGTGAAGATTGCCTGGGGTGTGACAATTGAAATAAAGATTTTTTTTGTAGAGTTCTATTGATATTTTCATTGTAGTTCATATAGGAATTTATTTCTGCTGTTATTCTTTAGACTTTGTACACCAAAAATAAGTTAATGTTGAAAATTTTGATGCTTTTTATAAACACTCAATAAATACTAAAAATTTGATATTTTATTTTTGATACTTTTCCTGTTGAGTACTCATTGCTTAATACAATAAAACTCCTAAAATTCAAGTTAATAATTCACCAATAGAAATATTCTAAAGAATAAACGTGGGTAATGCACACCCACAACAATGCGCCTTTATGACAAAATTGGTGTTATGCCCCACGGCTTTGACAGAACATGGGTCTTCTCACCTCAGGGACTCATTCTCCCTACTGTCTTCAGCTTCCACATCCTCTTCTTTCTCCTCTTCTTCCTAAACCTGTGTGGCCCTGGAGGTTCACATCAGTCTTCATCTGCCCTGAGGAGCTCCTCATTCCCTCTGCCCGGCTGCCTTCAGTGTTTTGCATTTTTTGTGTTTTGTGCATATCCATGCAGTGATGGCACTGTCCCCACTGGTTGGCTTCATTTTCTTCCTTGGAGTCTTATGCTCCTGAAGAAAAGAGCATTTCTTACTTCTCAACACCCTTTTCATCCTCTGCTTCTTCTGTGACTTGAGATGAAACTTCCAAGATGGTGTACTTCTCCAACATTGCCCTCTCACAGTCTGCCTCGTGTTATGACAGAGTCAGCTTCTGTCAGCTTGTACACACACACACACACACACACACACACTCTCTCTCTCTCTCTCTCTCTCTCACACACACACTGCTCCTGTTGTTCCCCATGGAGTGCAGAATAAGGTCCTCATTCCTAAGGAAGCTGAAGAAGACTCTGGAGGTTTGCAAGTTGACCTTAGATAAATTTCCTCTACCTCTAAAAACCCTGCTTTCTTTGCTTTCTTTTATTCTTATCTTCTTAGCTCTAGTTACACCAAACACACAGGTCAACTATATTTTCAGTGTTATCTTGGAGCTGACTTGTCCTAGCTCATGAGAACTGATAACTAAGTTTCTCAAAAATTTGTGATCCAGTTGTAAACATAGTTATAAGTAGAAATTAAGTCATACAAACTTATAGCTAAATCAGTATGAGAAATAGTAATAAATGTTCAGCACTCAACTCATCACTTTTATTTTTTATAGTGTTGCCTATATTCTTGATGTATCTGTATGACAGAAATAGTATCATATGTATGGTAATATTTGTATGATAATTTTATGTATGCATATATGTGTATATATCTATCAATTGATTTAGTCTTCCCAATTCCATATTTTATGTGATCATCATTATATTAGCCATGATGAGATATTTTTACTATGGAAACTGACAATCACTACAAAATGGGGTTTTTTTCCTCCTGAAAAAGAATTATTAAAAAATGTAGCAGCTCATATCCTCCTGTAGCAAAATTTTCCCTCACTTTTATTTTCTTTGCTCTTTTCTTTTAGTTAGAAGCACACTTTCTATAAATTTTTCCAACTTATTCCATCAATTTTTCTATTTATTTGTCACGATACTTTTCTTTGGTCTTTCATAGACACATGGATTTAAACCCCTTGGGCATTTGCACATGTTTGACTTATTTACTATAATAACCCCAAAGCTTAGCAGCACTCTACTACAATATGCTGTGAATAATTTATTGTCAAACCAATAAACACCAGTTCTTGAGTATCCAAAAAAAGCACACAAAACTGACTCTTCACATCCAATTTCCTTCAAAATAATTTCCCAACTTCTTTTTCCCTTGAAGGCCAAGGTCAAATGTCCTCACTCTCACAATGTCTAGGCACTTTTTCAATTTCATGATATCCTATTTGAGACATAGTTGATCTGGAGTTCGAGAGTCCTTGGGGT
The DNA here is from genome assembly GCF_053883595.1 of Heterocephalus glaber. Classification (NCBI taxonomy): domain Eukaryota; kingdom Metazoa; phylum Chordata; class Mammalia; order Rodentia; family Bathyergidae; genus Heterocephalus; species Heterocephalus glaber. The sequence goes on from NW_028258381.1 coordinate 12,210,258, forward strand.
CTGGGAAGCTACGGTTGAAGGAGACAGTATGATGATCATGGAGGTATGTGAGAGATGCCAGAGACAAACGCTTCCTTATTTCAGAGATCCTTTCCTGTGGGCTCTCAGTAGAGACATCACAATTCGTAGTTAGTTCTGCGTTCTGCGGGGTACCTGATCTTTCAGGAGAAGCATAAATTATCTGATCACAAAGGTTCTGCTGAAATTTCACTGACATAATATATTATTAATAAAAGATGTCTTGTGGCTGTCTTTAAACTTAGTAAGAGTAGAACATTTATTTTCATTATATTTTTTTCTCATTTCAAAGCAGTACATGATGATTGGTAGTAAATCAATAAATTATAAACAAAAATTATCAATCACAACTCAAGAGAACTCATGTTAAAATAACAAATATTTCATTGTCCTTTATTTTATGTGCTTGGGCCATTTGGCATACACAGCTTTGAGCATCAACATTTTGGATCACGCATCTTCTTTTGTCATAAAAAATATTTATATACAGTTTAATGAGTATAATACCCAATAATGTAGATTTAGTGGACTGTCCTGAAGAAGTATTTATCTTTAAATGATCTCAAGATATTTTATCATTATAAATAACACTTCAGTGAACATGTTAAAACGTGAGCCATTAATGAGCATGAGCATATCAGTGTTTTATCAAACCTTTAAATTATCTAAGTAAATATATAAATATGATTAAAACTTTTCCTTTATATTTTTATGTTTATTATTGATTCATAGAGATGGCTCAAAAATCTCATAATTTTCAAACAAAAGTTTGGAAATTTTAAGACAAAATGGTAGCTTATTTTATTATTGTGATCTTATTCTCTCAGTTCAGTATACTTTTTCTTGTATTTATTTTGTGTTTATGCACTCATATTTCACTATTATTCAGTCAAGTCTATCAATATTTTTTGTGATTCTGTTCATTGATATTTAAAAATAACCATCTTTTTTTTTACCAATGGGAATTAAACTCCAGGAACCCTGAGCTACTTAATCAGCAAAATATCTATATAGATATAGATATATAGATATGGGTATATGGGTTTTTTGAGACAGATTCTCACTATGTAGCTGGCCTTGAACTTGCTAACTAGCTCAGGCTGGCCTCAAATTCTCAATCCTCCTGCCTCGCTCTCTAGTACTGTGTTATAGGAATGAGACACTACTATGCTTGGATAATAAATAACCTATTGAAGAATAGTTTCAGATTTTCAAAAAATCCTGTTTAGAAAATAACCAAAACATTCTCATGTAAACAACACGTAGTATCACTTATTAACACATTATTATATGACATACTTGTCATAATTAATGTACATATTATTATCAAGCAAAGTTAATATTGTATTCAAGTTTCCTTAATTTTTATCAAATATCCCTTTCTGTCCCTAGAGCTCATCTAGGATCCCTCAGAAAATTCATCTTCTGTGTCTCCTTCATCTCCTCTTGCTGTGACAGTCTCTCAGACTTCTTTTTTACTGCCTGTGCAGTTTTGAGGAGCACTGCTAAGGCAACTTTGTAGGCTGCCTCTCAAATGAGTTGTGCTTATTTCAGGGTTGGACCAGGATTGCTGGTTCCTGGTGAAGACCCCAGGAAGAACATGCCATTGTTGTCATCATGAGCTTTCCAAGTGGATGCTGACCTTGATCATCTGGCTGCAGTGCCAATGGGCAGATTTCTTCTCTCTAAAGTTGCTCACTGATTCTTTTCTGTAGTAATATCTGGGAGAAAGTTGTCATATGCAGCCCACACTTTAGGAATACAAAAGATGAACTACACTTCATAAGGTTAGAGAATTCAGTGAGTGGAAAATGTGTACATTCTCTCCCATTAGTTATATATTTAATAACTGATTTATACCAGTATGGATTCATAGAAATTTGTTATATATTTTATATTATGATCCAAGATTGCTTCATTTTGTTGTTAAAATTTTTGCAGTTTTTTTCACTGCAAACTCCTTCATTTTATCCTGTCTTTTTAATACATCCTTGAGATTGTGATATTTATTTTTTTATAGCGCTTCCTTACATTCTGATATCACAAGATGTTCTCTGTTCATCCTTTGTATTTTCCATCTTGGTCATTTCCCCAGGTAACTTTGCTTCATTTTATTGGAAAATTGTATTAGGCTCCAAGATCTGAGAATATGAGTACGTGTTGATATGAGAAGTAGCTAATTCTAAGATCTATCAGCTTGCAGAGCAAGGAACCCATATCTATAAGTATCTCCCTATGCAACAGCTGTATGTTTATTAAGCTAATATTGGAGAACATAAGGTGTGATCCAACAACATGTTGAATGTTTAAATTTAAAAAAAATATTTCAATAAAAGACATTGCCATGAATCCCTCTCAGAATACTTCCTCACTTTTAATACACTTATTCCAGCATTCTTGCCACTTTCTGAAACGGTTCTGGAAGATTTTATATTCCCATTAGTAAAAGTGGGAATTTTTTTTTTGCTTTATATTCTCAACAGAAATGGGAATTGCCAATTTTATGCACTTTAGTCATTCTAATAATGGTTTAGTTCTTCCACCTTTTAGTAACAGATTATCTTCATAATAAAAGGTTAAAAAAAAAAAAGAGGTGGAGATGGAGCTCAGTGGCAGAGCATTCCTAGGTTTGATTCTCAGTATTCCAAACAAGAAAGAAAAAAAGAGAAAATTCTATCTTGTGTTAATAATCAATTTTTTATAACAATTTTGTGAAATAATTAACATGCTTATTGCCCATCTGCATATCTTATTTTCTAATGTGCCTGATTGTTTTAAACCAAGATTTTTTAAATTAATTGAGTTTTAAGAATTATTTGTACCAGCTAAGTTTTGCAAGTATTTTCTCTTAGTCTGTGGCTTTTCTTTTTTTTTTCATATTCTTAAGTATCTCTCAAAGAGAAAAAACTTAATTTCAATTAAATCCAAATTGTCAATTTTTCTCTCAATGTTCACATTTTGGTTATTTTATCTAAAATTTCATTATCAAACATTAGGTCATATAGATTTCTCCTATGTTTTCCACTGCAAGCATTATTGTTTTGCATTCATGTTTAGGTCTGTGATCTATAGTTATTTTCTGTGTAAGAAGAAAAAAAGTGCTACATCTACATACATTTTGTTTGTTTTTGCTGTTGATGCTTACTTTTTCAAGTAAAATCTATTGAGAAAACATTTTGTCACTTAATTCCCCTTTAAAAAAATCATTTAGCTCTACTCTGAGTCTGCTTTTGAGACTCTATTCTGTTTCATTTATTCATCCATTCTTTCACCAGTATCATGTCGTCTTCCTTACCCAAGCTTTAAAACAAGTCTTGAAATATGAACTACAGGTTCTTCAGCATTGTATTTCTTTACTATTTTCGTTTTTCTCGGTCCTTGGCCTCATGATATATTTACAATGAGTTTGCTGATATCTGCAAAATAACTTGCTAGATTTTTGATGGTTGTATTGAAGGTACAAAAAATTGGAAAGAGTTGACATTTTAACAAAATTGAAACTTCCAGCCCACAAACGTCTTACTATTTATTCGAGTCTTCTTTGACTTATTTCCTCTTTGTTTCCCAGTTTTATGCAAACAAACCCTACACATATTTTGTTAAGTTTTTTCCTAAGTATTATCATTTTATAGACTTTTATAAACACTATCCTATTTGTTCAAGTTTAAATTCTAATATCCACTTCTGTTACAGGAGAAAATTGACTTTTCAGTATTGATCTTCTAGCCTGCACCACGGACTTACTTATTACTTCCATTAAGTTATGCTTAACTTTTCATTACTTCATTTATTCTGCTGTTAGGCTTGATTTGCTGTTCTCTATTTTGATAATGTGGAAGGTTAGGCTGTGACTATGGATGTGTTTTTCTAGATAGGTGATTTCCTTTACCTATATTTATTCCATTTCCATTTGTTTCTGACCTATGTTAATTGCCTTATACCTGAAACAATTCTCAATATCTCACAAAGGACAGGTTTGTTGTCAAAGAATAATTTCAGTTTTTGAGTGAGGACATCTTTATCTTTTCCTCGGTGTTGAAGTATAATCGAGGATTCAGAACTTTAAGTCGGCGATCTTTCTCTTAGACACTAAGATTTCAACCATTCTTTCCTTGGGTGCACCCTGAGAAATCTGTTGTTATTTTTGTTCTTGATTCTCAGTGAGCTTCTCTCCCACCCTGGCTCTGGGTACTTTCAAGATTTTCACATTGTCTTTGGTTTTCTGGAATTCAAATATGATCTGCCTATGCTTCTGTTTTGTTATAATTTTGGTATTTTCTATGTTCTCAGAGTTTCCTGAATTTTGCTTTGGCTGTGTCTGAAATTAATTTTACCCCTTCAGATATTTACTCCACTCTATCATCTCTAGATTATGGCTCAAAAAATGATACGCACAAAATATGGAAATGTGTGTCGTTTGCTGAGCAATTTGATATAAACGGAATGAAAAGGACTTACAAGCAGCCTTGGGTTTGAGGATGCTCTGACCCTGTACTGTTTATCCCTTCCCAAGTGAACACAGAGCTTTCTCCAGATTTCTTTATCTGCCTAAAACCTAAACCTGCCCAAAAGGTATGGATATCTCTGGTCCTTTCTCTGAGTTTTCATCTTATACCTGAGAGGGTGTGAGAGGTCCCTCTAATGAGGAGAGAAAACCTCAATTCAGCACTGGGCTGGTCCTCAGCATCTCACTACAGAAAAGAATCTGAGGTTGCACTAGTGAGAGACACAGCTGATTTATTAGAGTTAGGAAGTGAGAAAATGGGAAGGGGAAAGATTAGACTAGAGGGTCAACAAAGGGGAGAGAACAGCTTTTCAGGAGCTGCTGGGTGGGCTGCTATCTAGCTGGTCATAATCTCAGTCTTTTTTTGCAAGACATGGCCACAGAAGTCCCCACTGGGGCCCCTGAGGCTGGGCATAGGAGAACAGCTGGGCCTTGTTCCCATGCAAAGGTAACAGTCTCATGTGGAATTGAGACTGTAGTGTCTGTACACTGGGATGGATTTTTGTCACACACACACACACACACACGCGCACACACACACACACAATTATCTTCTCTCTCAGTCCCACAGAGAATCATTTCCACTGCATTGTCTGTTCCTTGGGCCCAGTAGAGTTTGTCTCAGGCACTGAATATTATCTAAGCCCACTGATTTCTTTGGAATCACTGACTATTCTTTTAAAAGTTGCCTACATTCCCCATTTTCCCCTCCTCTAAAGAAAGAAAGGATATATAAGTTTCCAAATCATGAATGATTAGTGGATAATAGCACTTCTGTAATTTTCCTGTTTTGCACATAAATACAGTTGCAAATTAGTAAATCAGTGTGTGCGTTTTGTGCTTCTTCATTTATTCCAGTGGATCTTCAGAGAGCAGAGGGGAAATCTTCTTTACCACCGCACACTGGTATTCTTAATTACATATATTTTGCACCTTTTGATATTGCCCCAATATCCTTGTTTGTTTTTTTCTGATATTAGACAGAGTAGTAGTAGTGGTAGTAGTAGTAGCAGCAGCAGCAGCAGTAGTAGCAGTAGTAGTATGTTTTCAGTCTGCATTTCAAGGTAGCAAGTTTCTGTCTTCAAGTACTCTGAATCTCCTCCTGGCTGTGCTAAGTCTGCTGATTAGTTCATTACAGGCATTTTTCATTTGTTATCACATTTGATTTATAACATTTCATTGTGATTCTTTCTGGGGATTCCTGTCTTTCTGCTTACATTACCCATCTCTCTACTTTTCTCATCATCCTTAACATATTAAAATAATAATCATAATAAGTATTATGCACAGTTATTTAAAATTTTCTGTCCAAACACCTCTGTCACATCTTAGCCTGGTTCTGATGACTTCTGTGTCCCCTCTATGTGTGGCTTTGTCATACAGAGTACTATGTTATTGAAAGGTGGACATGTTGAACTGGGTAACAGCAACCCTACAAGTCTGTAGTGTCAGGTCACCTTGGCAATCTGGCTCAGAGTTGTGCTGTATTTAAGGTTTATTCTAGCGACAGGTACTAGAGGCTTCAACATCTTCCACTGTCCATGTTTTGTCTCTCCTTCCCCTTCTTTTTAGTGTTATTTACTGTCTTAGTAACTTTCTCATGGCTGAGACACAACCTACCACACCCACAATTTAAGGGAAGAGAGGTTTACTTGGGTTCATGTTTCACTCCACAGTCAGTGGGCTCCAAAGAAGAAACAGCATGGCAGATGGACAGGTCGAGGGAAAGCTGCTGGCATCCTGGTGACCAGGAACCAGGGAAGGAAACCAAGTCACGTCCTTGACTTGCCTCTTCCGACCAGGCCCCACCTCCTAATAGAAGTTTTAGCTACAGCACTCAGATAATTCAATCACCTTTTGAAAGCTCTGCCTATGAATCCATGGGGCTTTGGGGAGCATTTGGATAATAAATCATAACACTTTTGTAGTCCCCCTCTGAGAAAGTCTTGCAGCTCTCATTGACCTTATCTTTTCTCATCATAGTGGGCATGACTGGTAGAGTAACAAGGTGTGATGTGGTGGTGAGATATGTAGGAGAGGAAGCATTCTATAACCTGACACTTAGGCTGCACCCTTAGAGTAAGCTGTATCTTGGGTGTCACCTACAAGAGTACAGTCAACTCCCTTCCCTGTGGTTTCACTTTCTATAGTTTCAGTTAGCATAGTCAATCTTGGTTTGAAAACATTGAATTAAAAGTTCCAGAAATAAACAACTCTCAAGTTTTACATTGTGTGGGACTTTTGAGTAGTGTGAGGAAATCTTGCACTGCCTGTCCATGCTGCCCAGGGAGTGCGCATCACCCTTTCATCCAGCGTTTCCACATGGTATACCATTCCAGCTACCTGACCCCTGTCAGCCATCTTGGTTCTCAGATGGACTGTTCGTACCACAGCGCTTGTTTTCCAGGAATCCTTACTTCATGTTACGATCACCCCAAGGCACAGGAGTATTGGTGCTGGCAGTTTTACTACAGTATTTTTTATTGTTCTATTATCTTACTAGTAGTTGTTATCTCTTAGTGTGCCTAATGTGTACAATAAGCTCTCATAGATACAGATGTATCTTACTTTCCTAGTGGTTCACGTCCATCCTCCAGCTCCTCACAATTACTACTTTGCACCAGCTATGTCTCTGTTTTCCTCTAATCAAAGTAAGCAGATCACAGTTTTAATTTTCTGGTTATGTCTTGCTCTCCTGATTTTGAGATCAACACTCAATTCTTTGAAGAACCCAAGAAAAGTTGTTGAAACTCAGTTTACCAGGATTTTATTATTAAAAGGGTGAGAGTGATGATGTCCAAGCTCTTTGTATGTCAGGCTGAAGCTTGAACAGTTTTGTCAAACAGCTCATGCAATTAATCTGCTTTATTGAGATATAATCACATGCCATAAAATCCACCATTGTTTAATGTACAATTCGATCATTTCAGACATTTTTCAGAGCTGTTTATCCATCACTAGGATGCAGTTTTGGAAAAGTTTCATTGCTCCCAAAGCATTGCATGTGCCTGTTTACAATCAGTCCCCACTCTTTCTTCTGGTCCGAGGAGACCTCTACTCCACTCTCTGTCCCTCTGGATTCTTTTCTCTTTCACATGTACACAATACTACCTCATCTAAAGATCAGAGTTCCTATTGTTTTCCAAGACTTTTTAAAAATAAGTTTACTTTTTCCTTTGACACTTATAATCTGTCTATTCCCCTTTTTTGCAATAGAGAGTGAAGCAAGATTGTAAACCAATTTTCAAAGTAGTTTAAATACTAATTTTTTTATTAAAGATGTACTTTTCTTTAAGTATGATGACCTTACACTTTAGTTAGCATGTCTTCTGTAATTTTTACAATAAAATGAACATTCAAGTACTATGAGTATATAAATATTTTCTGTAAATAGTTAACACCATTTATTGAATAATTAAAAATTTAGTTTTAGGCCAAAGTGATGTATAATGAAATTACATAAAAAATAAGTGACCTTGCTTCTATGATTTAGTGATGGTGACACAATAAACATCTATCAATTTTCTCTAGAGAGAGTGCTTCATTTGGGGTGATAATATCTTTCTTAAATAAATAAGTTCCACAACACAGCATAATTTTACACTTATTTATGTCTTAGTTATGAGTTAACTTATTCTTCGAATGCTAAGATGTATGGCATAGGATAAGTTACATGGCCCAGGAAGCCTGTATTTATTTTATCTTCCTCTTCCCTCTTCTAGCTGAACCCCAGAAAAGGGATATTGACCCCTAAATTAAAAAATACTGACTGGAATCAAAAGCAGTGGACAGAAAGCAGCTCTTGTCTGAATTCCGGACATTTTAGAAATTAGGAGCAACGCCAGGTAGCAGTCTGGCTCATGAAAAGAACTCTGTGAGAGGTAAGGTTTGTGAAAGATTCCAGCTAAGCAGAGACAGTGAAACTAAGGGAAACTGGATGGGAAATTCCAATAGTCTCTAGAGGTGGCAATAGCTGTGGCATAGATAGGGAAACAGGAAGAGACTCAAGGTGGAGAATCGAACACTCTAAGTGATGTTCTTTATAGCTCATGCAGAAAGTGGCTTGTTGGTTGAGATTATACTTTTCAAACTTAATTGTGTTTCCCTTATCATTGTGTTTCCCCTGAAATCTACTCTTATCTTTACTCAACAGTGTTCTTGTAGTATGAAAACAGTAACTAAACATAGTCAAGAAATGAAACATTACAGAAAGCTATTGCATAGAAAAGGCAAGTGTCCTCATGCACACCTTGGCCCACTGCTCAGAGGGAAATGTTTCTAGTTGTTCACACCCTTAACACCACGACTGTAAATTCCAATCTTGTATATATATTTGTTCACCAAGGAAAGGCAAAGAAGTATAGCTTGGCTCCTTGTTAGTGAAAGATATATTTTTTAGATTGTCATCTCATCCTCAATCAGAATTGTATTTCCTAAGCAAATGAAGGTTTTATTTTTATTATGAAGTGGAGACCAACAGGGAGCTGTGTCTAAACCCTGTAAGTTGTGTTTAATAAATGAACAGATAGTAAATGCTGTGTGTTGTAGAAGACCCGAGGCACTACTTTGTGTTCACAGCTCCCTGACCTCCACACTAGTGCTGACAGCAGAAAAATTAAATTAAATTAAATTAAATTAGGTCTGAAGCTGTAACAGAGCTTGAATTCCTACACAGCAAAGTGCAACCTAAGAGTATGTTCTTGTAAGAAATAACTGAGTGTCAGCCTATCACAGTAGCCAAGCTTCAGCCAATTATAGGCTACCAACTGATCAGACCAGGCCCATACAAAGCAAGTACACTGCTGCCACCAAATCCAGCTGTTTCTTCCCTCACTTCCTCTTGTTCCCTAATACTTCTGCCAAATGTCAACTGGTTCAGGATGCTGACTCATACAAGAATATTTCTTTCTTTAAATAAACTCTGTTAAATTTAAGTCTAAAATTTTTCTTTTAGTACAACTCTTCTGAATTTGATATAATTACATAATTTTCTTTTTCAATGTTGAGGATCAAACTCAGAGTATTGTAACATATTAGTCAGGTGCTATAGCACTGAGCTACATCCACAGCTCCTATGTTTAATTTTCTATATCATTTAAATGATTAGCCTACCTGTCTCATTATAGATTAGACTTGCCTGTTTCCTTAAAGCTTTTGTACCTAGGGAGGGGAGGAGGGGGGAATGGGATAAAATTAAATTAAAAAAAAGAAATCCAAAAAGTTATTTCATTTCAGCATAGATATTTGATCTCGCTTTATAAAACATGGGTATTTCTTAATAACCACAATACCATTTCATATCTTATAAAATTATTATTAGTAATTCCTTGATGTCGTAGCAAACTATACTCGAAGTTCACAGATCTTCTCAAAAATGACTTTTCCTGTTGATTGTGTAGAACAAGAAAAAAATGTGTTACACACACTATATTTTGTTCATTAAAATTATTTTATTTGTTTTTAGACATACGCTAGGTGAGTGCCTAGGTCCCCATGGCGACAGCACTGTGGCATCATTAGGCATTTCCCCAGCTCCTCTGGTGCTAACTTTGGTTGTCTAAATCGGTGAGTAAGGCAGGGCTTAAAAAATGTGACTTACCAATGGATTTCTCCTTTTGTATTCATTAATTGGAGTCCTTTTGTGAAAACAAACTTTCACCTAAGTCACTATTCAGAAATACAGTTCATCCCTGAACTGAAAAGTGAACACATAGTCTTCCCTTTCAGCCCAATTTCATGAGTGAGATGTTAGTGCCTTGATTGCTCCCAGTTATGTTTTAATTGAACCTCTGTTTCTGTACAGTAAATCACCCCAAAGCACAGACGCTGCAAGCCTGACTCCGGGTATTTGGGAGCGCCTTCAGGCAAGGTTGGACCCGGGGTCACCCACGTGGTTGCAGGACGCTCAGGAGTCTGAGCCAGAGTCAGTGGCGCGCTTGGCTGAAAACACAGGGTCTCCTCAAAGACAACTTGCCATCATTTCAGTTGCCCAGTGTTTGGACTGGGACTTTTACTTCAGGGGATCTAATTTTTTGATTTACTTGTATATTCTAGATATTAGTGTTTTGTTCAGGTTTCGGGTGGAAAAATTTCCTCCCACTCTGTAGGTTGTCTCTTCACTGTGTTGTTTCCTTTGCTGTGCAGAAGTATTTAAATTGGCTATCCCAGTGAACAAATAAACGAAATGTGCATTTATGCAACGAAGTACTATGCAGTTACAAAGAAGGATAAATTGGAGTCATTGGCAGGAACGTGGATGGATCTAGTGATCATAACACTAAAGGAAGTAAATCAGATGCAGAAGGTTAAGTCTTGTGTGGTTTCTTTAATTTGAGAGATCCAAAATATAAATAATTTAAAGAGCGAGATAAAATAGAGATAGTAGAAAACAAGGAGGAAGTCTACAGATGGGAAAGGGGTCTTGGGAAGGAGGGAGGGGGAGTGAGGGGAAGAAAAGGGAAGTAAAAATGATCAAGATGCAGTACGTATATGCACCGGTTTCCCAAGATGAGTGCAATAATTATGTGCGGCAAATATATTCTCATAAGAATATTTATTGAGCCCCTGTATTCCTCACTGATTACACTTGCATTCATGCAGCCAAGGTGCTGCAAAGCCATTCGTTCATATTAATTACTTTTATGCTGAGAGTTTCCCTTCTAATGGGGTCCTACATTGAAGGGTGGGTCGTTCTGCAGGGCCTTACTGGTCTTTGGCGGCTCCCTTGCTCTCTGACACAGTAAGGCTCCTACAGGGTCTGATGTAGCTCCTGCCCAGGATAAGGACTGAGCACTCACCAAAGCACTCTGGCGATTTCAATTGGGAAATGCTGCTTAGGAACTATTAACTTGTCCCTGGCTTTGGCTTTTGCCATGGAGTTATCACAGCCTTTAGAGTTCTGCATACATATCTAGAAAACATGCAGTTTTAAATAAAAAGCAAACATCTATGTTGATACATCTAAAAGTTCACATGTACTGATTTTCCTTAACCTCGTTTCTGTTATGTTTTCTTTTTTCTCTTACATGAAAATACAGAATCCTGAAAATGGTATATTAACTATTTGTATTTTCCTATCATAAAAAGAAAATAGTTTTAAAATAAATAAACTAATACTACAGATAACTTTATTAGTGGATTTCTTTGCAGCTCTAAACTGTATTTGACAAGGATATAGAGACAAAATATTATTATCTTGAAAAGTCATTTATCTTTGTGAATGTCATTGCATAAATATGCACTTTGATTAGTTTCATTATTCTTCTTATATAATGAGGCCTTCATATCCTGCGGTTCTGCATGTATGGATTTATTCAGCCACACAGAAAATATTGGGAAAGATTTGCACCTGTACAGAACATATATAGACATTTATTCTTATCATTATTGCGGAAACAATACCACATAACCACTAGTTACATGATATTTACATTGCATTAGATATTATAGGTAATCTAGAGATGATTTGGTATATGGGAGGCTGTGTGTATGTCTCGTGGCGATATTAGGTCCTTTTATATAATAAATGAGCATCTGCACATTTGGGTGTTTGTGGGATGCAGAGGGAATGCACCTTCTGAGGGAGGATGGTATTTCATAACTTCCTATATTTTACTCTCCATAAGTGTAAAAATAAAGGATTTTCAAGTCAATGCATTTTGGAAAATATTTTTTAAGATAATTTTTACCTTCATCCCTGTGCCTTTGATCTTCTTTTGGAATTTTAATTTATTCTTCATTATTCTATATATCCCAGATTTTCTTTTGGAAGATATGCATTCTCCTCCACACTTCACTGTTCTCATTCTCTCTCCTGTCGAGTTACAAAAATGTTGTTATGCTGTATACAGAGTTCTGTTCTTTTACAATTTATAAAATCTTCTAGTAATCAGTTCGTACCAAAGATCCGTCTCATCCCATTTTACAGATGCATGAGGTACCATCGTCTGGATCTCTCTATTGTGGTCATTTTCATATTTGTAGACATTTGATGTCCATCTACCTTTTGCTCCTACAAATAAAGTTAGAATAGAAGATATCACCCTTGGGCAATGTGCATTGTTACAGTTTTCTATGAGTAAAAATGTAAAAGGTAAATGCATATGTTATTTTGTTCTGGATGTTATCAAACTGCTCTCCATGGTGAGAGTGTAATTTCTCATTCTCACCGGGAATACACAGCAGCTCCAGCGTCTTCCCTACCCACATGCACAGAGCATGCTGTCGTCCTTTTGCATTTCTACCCCTTGATAGATGCTCAGTATTCTCCCAATGCATTTTAACTTGTATTTGCCTTACCATAACTGAGTTTCATAACTCTTTCCTATTTTAGAACTTTTTATTTCACTTTTATTTTTTTAAAAATGCTTCAGAATTGTAGAGAAACTGTAAAGAGAGAAAAGCTCACACATAACTTGCATTAAACCTCCTCTATGTTACTCAATCCTGGTTAATGTATTAAAACTAAACTCTTAGCATTGATGCTTTACCATTACTTGGATTTTGCCATCTTTTCCACGTGTTTTTTTTCCTCTTTTCCAGGACCAATCCAGGATGCCAGGCCAAACTCAATCTTAGTCCTCCTGTCTCTTTTATTAGCCTTCCATTGTTTCTTCTAACCCTGGCACTTTTCAAAAGTTCAGGGCAAGTATGTTGCCCAGTGACCATTAACTTGAGTTTCTCTGGTATTGTCGCAAAATTTGACTGAGCTTACATAGGATTTTTTTGCTTAAATTCTTTCATTGGTACATTTTAGGTATACAATATGTTTATATTTATCATTGGGTCCTCGTACCTGTACATGATATATCTTGGTTCTTATTTTTTCCCCATTCCCCTGCCCTCCCTTCACCCCCTCCACCCTTCCCTATTTACAAAGACTTTGTTTCCATTTTTTCATTTTCTCATCATTTTTCCTTTCCCTTCTTTCCTTTCCCCTGCCCCTCTCACTTCCCCTACCCTTTTGAACCTTTTCTTCCTATTTCAAATTATCAATTATTCATTTTAGTCATTTTAATCCTTATTTACACTTTTAGTTTCTCACACTAGAGAAACTATTCAGTATTTACATGTGTGTCCTATTTATTTCACTTAAGAATATGGCCTCAATGTGCATCCATTTAGCTATAAATGTCTCTAGTTTCTTGTTCTTTATGGTTGAGTAGTACTTCATTTTATAAAAAAACCACATCTTCTTTATCCAGTCTCCAGTTGATGGGCATTTGGGCTGTTTCCAAGCTTTAGCTATCACAAACTGTGTTGCTATAAACATGGGTGCACATATATCACTGTGGTATGATTCTTTTAATTCTTTGTATGAGAAGATACCCAGCAGGGGGATAGCTGGGTCGAATGGGACCTCTAGCCCTAGTCCTTTGAGTTGTCTCCATAACCACTGACCTTACATGTTTTTAGCGAAGAAGGTCACGAGGTGAAGTTCTGCTCCCATCGAGGGCCCATGATGCCAGCATGACGTTACTGGGGACGGTAATTTTGCATCCTTGGTTGCTGCAGCATCATCCTGTAAAGCTCATGCTTTCACTGCTTTACCTTTATTTTCTAGGAAGGAACCAGGAGTCTGAACTACACTCAGCTAGGAGGAGGGAAGCATCTTGGCAGGCGGTGTGGGTGCTGCTGCCCTCCTGCCGCCCTCAGGGCTTCTGAGCTCGCAGCTCATTGGTTCTTCCCAGCTGTTCTCTCTTCCTGCTGTAGAGACCACACGGCCACAAGGTCCCACGTAAGCCCAGAGCCTCTCCACAACACCGCGCTTGGCAGTGACAGCTCTGGTGTTGCACATCCTTTGAGCCCTTGCTACCCCTGTCACGGTCCTTGAAGGCCCAGTGTTCAGATGATGAGAGGACACTCATGAAGGCGCGCACAGGACTCTGGAGCACTGGAGAAGTCAGGCAGACACTGTGCTCACTCCCTGAGCAGGTTTCTGGCAGGAGGAGGTTGGGGTGTTGCAGAAATAGAGGTGGGGTCGCTTGAGGGCAGACGACTCTGCGGCTGAGCTTCAGTCTGTGCCTTCCGAGCAGAGGAGCCAGGATGCCCCAAGCTGCGGCTCAGCCCTCTCAGGCTCCTGACCAGAGAGGATCCTCAAGGCTTGGAACAGACTGCTGGAGTTTCCAGGTACATCCTGAACTGCTACCTCGGACTTTTTCAAACTGGCATTTGTAATTCCTAGTCTAATACACTCACCTGGAAAAAGTAGAGAGACTGCTCTGTCTCTAGGTATTTCAGTTTCTTTGATGCAATATTATCAACTTTTGGTGCAATATTATCAATTTTGTTTTTTTCAAGCGCATCATTCTGTTAGGCACATTAAATATATTTTGCAAATATGTCATTTTCTTTATTTAGATCAAAACTTGGCAATAGTATCAATCTTTCTCACATTCTCCCCCTTCTCTTACTTTCTGGACAAGTTTCATTTAGTTTGACACAAGCTAGGTTGAGGTTACAGAATTTAGAACTCCTTTATAGTCATTCTACTATGCATTCCTGCTTAAATATGTCACAGAGGGAGCTGTTGGAGGTGACACCAACAAGTGACCAGACTTCCCTTTCAAGGAGCCCATCTGAGACATTAGTCATGTCACAGGGACACAAGGTTGTGTCTCTATCTCTAGCATACAGTTCTTGGTTCACAAAATGTGCATTTTGTGCATAGACTCATTAACATTTTAAATGTATTTTTTATTCTGCCACATTGTTGAATTCCTATTTTGCAGCAGCAGTTTCTGCTCCCTTGTTCAACCCACAATCTCATTTCAGGGGAGGGCTCTTCCTTGTTATGCATGAGCATATTTATCGTTCTGCAAATACCATGAAATCCTATGCAACACTTTGTTTTTGTGAGAATATGTATTTTGTTGTATAATTTTAATAAGAAATGTGTGGTTCTAAATGGAAAGAACTACTAATCAAGAAGAAACAACATCCTCAGTTTGAACTCCCTTGAAGGAAAACTAATTTCTTTTCATAAAATGGTTACAGTGATAGAAACACCACATTTGAGGACCAGCTGGTTAGGAAGTCTTGCATTTATTCCTGGGATATCACTCTGGTAGGGACAGCTGCATGGTGGCCCGGCTGCCCATGTGAGCACTGCTGTGAGTATCAGGTCCCTTGGATGTGCATGGACAGGCGGAATGATGGGTAAGGCTTTCCTGAACACGGGTAACCAAGGATGATGAGGGGTCCTGTGCATTGCACTGAAAGGTCTTGCTCAGAAAATACACTCCCTTGCCTACTGCATGTTTTGGATGCAAAGATTGACCTCTGCCATTTTTCCGTCAGCCTACAGTGGTCTTAAGCATTCCAGGACACTGCAGTGTGTAAACCAGAAGCTCATCTTGAGAAGCTGGCACAAGGCTGATTCCTCTCTAGGAGCCTGGGGTCTAGGGCTGAGACTTTTCCAGTGATTGACACCACAAATGAGCTGCTCCGCCTCAGCTTGCCCTTGGGGTCAGAGGCTTTCACTCACCTTCCCCTTGAAACAAGTCATGGTTTCCTGAAAGATCCTCGCAATACTTTTCATCCCATTTTCTTTTCAGCTTATTTTTCAAATCTTCAGATCAACCTGCAGGCTGAAATGTAGACATTCTCTTGGATTCCAACTTTCTCCTCCATCTGGGGACCAGCTTGTGGAACTCACTGCAGTGATAATGGTGTCTGCCTCAGGCAAGAAAGCAAAAGTAGAGCCTCCTCAGAGAGCTTGCATTCCTTTCTCTCTTAGCTTCCAGCCTTGGGCCCAGGAGAAGTCCATTCCTGTGAGGCTTTCTCCAGAAAGGTAGAACAGAAATGTATGCATCTGATACCATTTGTGTGGTTAAGTGGCTCCCTTTGGGCTCATGAATTATGCCTGCCAATGTCTGAAATTTCAAATGCAGCTCCTCTGTGTCATGCTCAGTTCACCTCTGCAGCATATAATTCCTTTACTTGGTTATTTTTACACTACAGCATGTAAAATACTACAGGCACTCAGGTGGGCCGTAGCCACATATTAAGGTTACCAACTTCCTCATTTTCAAACATTTCTGGCGTGATGCTAAAAGCACATGAAAAGGCAGGTAGTAATAGAGCTAAAATCCTGGAACTATGGTCAGTGGCCTAAAGAATGCTCCTAACATTTTATGGGTCAAGCCTGCAGAGAGGAGGAATTATTAGGCCCTCTTTGTAGGGAGTGTGAAGGAACATGCCGGAAGTCAGAGCAGAGACTTGGAAAGGAGAATTCTCTACCACTCAATGAAAAGAAAAGATGACATTTCGGATGGAAGAAGCTCATGGAAGAGGTCACCCAGAGCTTCCTGTTTGTCCTTTTGAAGAGGTGGGCCCTGGAATGCTGAACTTTTATGATAGGGAGATTAGAATTTGTCTTTAGAAAGGGTTTTCTCCCTTAGAAATTTGAAATATTTGAGTTACAATTAAGAATAAACACAGGGTAATCATGTTACACAGTGAAGGTCTAAATTTAAAATATTTATTGCAGAAAAAGACACATTGCTGTGAATCCCTCTGGAGATGCTCCTCGTTGCTTTGAGCACACTTAACCCACCATTCTTGCCACTTCCTGAAGCAGGTCTGGAGTCCTATTTTCCTGAGTGTCTTTACAAGGTGTGATTTAAAATATGGTGCATGCTGCTGTAAGTGCAACCCAACAAAAAGGCAGACTCTTAAAAACATGGTAGTGTGTCCTCATCCACCTTGCCCATCTGATGCTGTGTGACTCCCAGGTCTTCCCCAAAGCCAAAACAAACATGGCAGCTGGAACAAGGCAACTAAAGACAATCACCAGAGAAGATTCCAGAACTGATTCAGAAAGTGACAGGAACAAGGCGCTAAGGTGTTTGAAGTGAAGGTGAGTTTTGAGTACCATTAATGACAACATATCTTTTGTAGGAATAATTTAGATGTTTTAAAATATTGACCATTGTTGTAGTCAAGGCTTACAAGGGAATAGATTTAATACAGGATACACAATTTATAGGATTATTTTATAATATTCACTCAAAAAGTCAAATGCAGAGGTCTGCAAGAGATCTGTCCACACGCTAGAGACCTGAAGAATCTGGCTGAGGGCCTGGATCCCATGGCAATGTCCTGCACAAGTCCAGCTGAAGGCTGAGAGTCCAACGCAGTGTCCTCCATGAGTCCAGCCAGAGGCCCAGAGCCCATGGCAGTGTCTCATGCTTATTCATACTGACAATCTGCACCAGGAAGGCCCAAAGGCCAGGGGTGGAAGCCAGAAAATGTGTGCTGGCGGGGTAAAGGCTCTGTGGCATGGGGCTTAGAGGTCTGTACTGGAGACAGGAAGTGACACTCAAGACAAAGATCAGGGTTCCCTGGAAGAAGACATCCTGGTGACAGCAAGGACCCAAGGTCCTCCAACAGTAAGAACAGCCACGTTCATATCAGGAAAACCAGCCCACAGGAAGCCTCCCCAGGAAAGGCAGCAGCCCACCATCTTCCCCTCCAGTTCTCCTTCTGTGCCGCTGATGAATGTCCTCAGGTGGGTCTTCCACACTCAGAACCATGCTGACCTGGTTCAGCTGGGCGTTCCACGTTGACCCTTAGTTAATCCACCACAACCATATTTTTTGATCATATTTTTGATCATACCTCATATTCTACTTCATATAAAACAACAAGGTAGAACAAAATTGGCCATTCCAAAATGACTTTAGCCTCTAAAATTCAATGCATTTGTTCTTTTTTTCTCATTTTAGATTTACCCCTGCATGGTAAAATAAGTATTTCCAATTTGATAGCAACAGAAGAGATTTATTATAGTAAATGTAAAACTGAAGCCAACATTAAATTAGGGGGGGTCTATCCTTAATAGTGATTAAAATGAAATGAATTGCTGTAATTAAATCTGAATTTACTTATTACAGAACACACACACACACACACACACACACACACAAACTCAACTCTTCAGAGGCAGATGGACCCAGGCAACTCTAATAACCTCAAGCAGTTCAACTAAATTTAATCTGATTTAATTCAAACATGTTCCATAAGCATTTTCTACATTTTTAAAACTTTGAGCCAAGCTGTTATTAAAATGGAGACATGGTATGATCAAGGTACAACGCCCACTTTCAAGGGAAATAACATTAATAGTATAGATATGTAAGTGTTCGTAAAATAAAAATGTGTCCAATACGATCACACACCATGTATTTAGTGTGCTGGGGAACAAATGGCTATGGCTTAATTCAACTGAGTAACATTCTTCAAGGAGAGGTCCTCTTTTCACTGAATCATGGGGACAGAGAATGGTTTCATGGAGGTGAGTAAGCTGTGGATATTCCATACATCTAGGCAAGAAAGACATCCCAGCCTCAGGATATGAGACTTGTGGATTCCTCATATACCTGGTCAGATCGCTACATTCATGGCCTCAGTTGCATTGGGAAAGGGACAGGGGATAAAATAGAAAAGCCTGGGCTGGAACTGAACAGTGAACCTTTGCCATGGGAAATACCATGGGCATCTTTGTGCAATGTTGCATCCTGGGAAATCATCATATCATCACAGTGATGTCATCATAGTGGGCACCGGGAAGATGTTCTGAGGTCTGCATCACTACCCCAGTTCTGATGCTTTTTCTAAATCCTGTCAGCCTACCTTTGCCTTCTTTCATCCTCATCCTGTAAACTCTAACATTATAGAGCTTATGGTATCAGTCAAAAGTTAATGCTTTTTGTGCTACATTGGACAGACGGCTTTGGAGAGGGAATGAAATAGTAATCACAGTGGGCATTTTGGATCCTGCATTGGACAATGGACTGATTACTGGACACCCTACAGCGTATATGCCTATCTGGAAAGATTTTCTATTGTTGCAAAGAGATTTGGAAAGAGACAGAAAATGCTTCACAGTTGCAAAATTAATGATAATCAAAATACTAACCGATTTATGAGCTCTTATTGAAGATAGGTAAAAATAAGTAATGTAGTCCACTATCATCTCAGCCCATTCAACTTGAGCTTAGGAACTACAATAAATCTTGGAAGTTGGTATGAATTCTGTGTTAAGTTGGGTTATTTTTATGTATTAACCATTTAGTTACTCAAGACAGATGGATTGCCTAATTATGAATATTGGTAATTGTATTATGATGGATTCCAGGGCTCAAAGATCTACATTTTGAAGGGGATGGGAAATAAATAATCACAATGCAGTTAGACATATGTAGTAATAGCAGAATTTCCATGAGGAGGAAGGAATATGGTTTGATTTTGGCTCAATTTATTTTCCATGCCATTTGACCACAAACCTATTCCTGAAATTGTCAGAGTGAAAGGCCTTCTGACTTGCAGGCACACATTCTCTGGGCCACACCTTCACAATAACTAAAGATTTTATCACCGAGTTTTCTTAAAATTAGCAACTTTCTGTACCATGACTATTTGCTAGCTTAAAAATATAATATTAAGCAAAAATTACTTACTGTATACTGTATTTCAATTCAGAACCTGTAAAGAAGGAACCATAAACGCACTCATGGTTTCTTGATGTCATTTTGCAGCCCAGGTCCTCATCCCTCTGTCTGAGCTGAGAATGTATTTGATTTGTCCTCTTCCCCATCTTCAACCCAGGCTGGTGGGAAGAGCTAAAGCTTTTCCCAGAACAGTCGCATCTCACACTAAGTAAGCAATTCTGTTCCAAAAATGAGCCTGGAGATAGAGAAATCATACCCCAGCCTCAAAACCTCAGAACATCCAACTCACAACAACAGGTTTTAAGTGTGTGAGCATGTAAACACGGCTTGAGAGATGTAACTGTGCATAAAATGCTTGTGGTGTCCAAAATGTATGCATCAGAATTTTCCACAACTAGATCTTCCAGGCCAGCCACTATTCTTATTCTTCTCCCATTGCACAACATTCTCTCTCTCAGTTCAGCTAGAAAAGGTTCCCTGCTTTAAGGAGTAGCTAGGGTTCAGCCAGATAACCCAGAAAGTCTCCCCTGACCAAGGTCAGTACCCTTAACTGCACCTGCACAGTTATTTTCACTGTGCAATGTGACATTGTGACAGGCCTGTAACTCACCTGAAAAAATATAATTTAAAATAACTTAGTGGAAATAGTGTGATACATTCAGCTATAAGTTAAGATTTCCTACAGGTCCAGGCTGATGAGTGAAAATCGAGATTACCTTTACACACCTGGGATGGGCAGTTAGTTAATATGGGAAGGTCTCCAAGTCAGCTTTGTATCTTCATAGTACTTCAGACATTGTTATGTAAATCTGCAGGAGATATTTTACATTTAGCATGACAGTAGATAAGAACAATTTTTTGCAACTGCAATAAATAATATTTAAGATATGTTTAAAACAAATGGCCATATGAAAACATGGCAGTGTCATTTCTGTCCCTACCTTTAATGGTACAAGAATGTACTGTTGTCCACACCTCCTGCCCCTGAAGAGCATTGTGCCTACTTAAGGACAAATCTGCTACTTCTTCCATCTAGAAGTTTGGTTAATAAATAACAAAATTTCATTTTATTCATTATATATTGCACCATTCATCCAAGGAGTTCTTAGCCTAAGAAAGCATAAACAACAGGAATGCCAAAGTGCTTGCAGGAAGAAATGAAAAAGTGCTTTGTCTTTATGTGAAAAGAATACATAGTTTATGTGTCTCAGACTTGTTTTTGTTGTACAGTGAACCTGGTAACAAGACTCATGTGTGTGTGTGTGTGTGTATGTGTGTGTGTGTGTGTGCATGTGTGTGATTGTAAGCTCTTTCCTACTCCTTCTTTGAAGGTTACCAAAATTGATGAGAAGGAAGTGACAATGTGTGAACATTCAAGATAATTCAGGTAATTTTTGAACAAAAACAGCTGGGATGCCCTTAGGGTGTGAACAGAAAAATGGGCTGAGTTCAGGACACTAGTGTATGATTTGTAGAATATGACTGTGAACATTTCATGAAGGAACACAATAGTCATAACTGTGTATTTTATTAAACAGTCCTTTAATTTCTTTAGTTGTAATATTTCCTTTAACTTGAAGAAATGCACCATGGAGTAACTATCACTGTCATTTTACAAACAAGGAAACTGATGTTTGCAGAGGTTGGTAAAGCTTTACTTAAACTCACATGTAAAGTAAGCTTTAGAGACCTGTTATAAATACAGGCAATGGGTGACACCAATATTCTATAAGAAATGTAATAAGGTTCTTTTTATTGTGAACTTCATAGGGTGTTAGCCCAAATCATGTATGTAAAAAGTACTCATTTCTCTTTTTTGTTTCATGCAGCAGAGAAATTAGTGGGGATACTGGTTGGACCAGTCAGGGAAAGAGAGAATCTGGGAAACAACCACATCATTTGAAGACGGAAGTTGCTCTTGCAGCAAATGCTGCACCTGGGCACTGCAACACTACAGCAACAGCAAGGGCCTACCTTGCTGAGATGAATAACTCAGTTTCTCTTTTCGCTGAATTCTGCTCTTAGGGCATAGGATCTCTTGATAAGAGTCCTCACCAGAGTGTTGAGGTAGACAAGGGAATGCGAAAGTAAAGAACAGGATGAGGAAGGCAGAGATACTGAAAGTGCCTTTCATCCAAACTTAGTATTTCACAGATAACTAAGTACTTCTGGGGCTTCTACCTAGAAGAAAATTAAACCACGATGCAAGATGTATATGTAGCTTGAAGTGCACTTTCATGAATGAAAGGTAGCACTATGTTGGTCCTTTTGAGCTTCTTTAGATAGAAACTATCTCATTTCAAAAAGATGCCATTAAGAAAAGGCGATTGTGATGGCAAAGGCTCAGAAAGAAATGGTGAACAATTGGTTGAATATGAGCATACAGAGAATCTATTCTGGAACCTTCTGCAAAAATCAAGATTCTGAATAAAATGTAAGAACAATGTCTGACCTCCAAATAATTTGCAGAACATTGTGAGCAAATTTTGACATTGCATTATTTGCTAGGAAGAACTAGTATTACTTACTAGTATTTTACTTTGGTTAATAAAATATTGAAATTGGTATTTTTAAATGTCAGGTTTTTAAATTCAGGAGATATTTTAGCCCAATACATTTCAAAATTGTTTATTCAACACACATGTATTTAAATTGATTATTTTACCAGGATGTGATGACAAGATGGCCAAAGGTATAGCCTTGCTGCCAATACATGTACAACTCAGTGTGGGTTTAGACATGTGGACAACATGCTAGAACACAAAGAAGTAAGGGATAGTCATTGCTTCAATAAGTACTAGCATGTCATTTGCATATAGTAGGCTTTATCTAGGAGTATAGTAAAAGTGAGATACCAACAAAACCTTAAAAAATTTGAAAACCTCTGCCTTTAAAATCTGTATACCTTCATACTATATAATATATATAAAAGTCAACTACTTTCTTGTGTACCAGAAATATTTGATTATATTTTCAAATTGTTATGATTTGCAACCAGAAATTCCCCCAGACAGCTCATGCATTTAATCATACATGATGATGATATGAATCATACATGATGGGATCATGAAGATGTGACCATCCGTGGCTCACTGCATTTATGGATTCATGATTGATGGCATTAGTGGAAGGCGACAGGATGTGGGGGCTCATTGAAGACAACAGCTCATGCATGGGCCATGCTCTTCCAGACTGTATCTTGTCTGTCACCCTTTCATCTTAGCTTTCTCACCCTTTATTTGCTTCTTGGCCACCATGAGGTAAGCGCCTTTTCTGCACCATCCACTTCTGCCATGATGCTCTGCTGGGCTGCAAACCAAAAAGCAATGGAGCCAGCTGACCATGGACTGAAACCTCTGCAATCATGAGCCAAAATAAACTTCTAATGCTTGAAGTTGTTTTTCTTATGCAGTTTGCTGAAGGTGGAAAGGTAATGAATGCTGTTGGCACCAAAAAGTGAAAAAAGGGGCCAGGGATTTAGCTCAGTGGTTCCACTGCCTGCCTCACAAGCACAAGGACCTGAGTTCAGTCCCTGGTACCAAAAAAAAAAAAAAAAAAAAAAATTGAAAAAAGACTGGGGCTGTAGCTCAATGATAAAGTATGTGTTTTGCACATGTGAAGCCCTGTGTTCAAGCCTTGCTACTCTAAAAACTGGCAACTAACAAGCAAACCAAAAAAAATGTGAAAATCTAACAAAGCATATATATATATATATATATATATATATATATGATTTTGTGAGAGTAAAACTAAACTCTGGTGAAAGAACTCAAAGAAGATCTACATAAATGAAAGATATTTCATGTACATGGATAGAAAGATTCAGCCCCGCCAAGATATTGGTTCTTCCCAACTTGATCTACAAATTTCATGCAATTCCAGTGAAATCTCAGAAAGTTGTTTTGTGGGCATCAACAAACTGATTTTAAAATCTAGATGAGATTTTTCTTGGCAGTGATTTGTGTGACACACCACCAAAGTGTTGATAATTATGAGTTCATTTGAACTAAAATTTTCTCTGTAAAGGACACTGTTCAAATAAAAATACACACCACCAATTAGAGAGGGGGAGAGCATTGAAAAATACATTTCTAAGAAAGAACTAGTATCTAAAATTAGCAAAGAATGCTTAATACAAGAACAAAACAAATCCAATTTAAAAAGGGGATGGTCATGCTCGCTTCGGCAGCACATATATTAAAAAGGGGATGGCCAACAGATTTCGAGAGATATCTCACCACAAAATATGTACACATGGAAATAAGTATAGAAAGAGATGCTCAACAGCAGTTGTCATTAGGGACTTGGAAGTTAATACTATGAGTTACTACTACATACTTATAGAATGACTAAAATCCAAAACATTGACAAGTAGGGAAGATTCAAAGAGGAAGGGGATGGGGTTTATATACTTTATTTTCCATTCAATTTTTCTGCAAGACCAAAATTGCTTTAAAAACCCCACAAAGATTATTAATTTAAAAAATAGTTATAATATGTGATGCAAATGTCACAATAATACCTTGAATGGCAGTAGATGAAAAAGGAATCAGGAAGTCAAGAGGAGGAGGAGAAGCTTTAAGCATTAAAAATGCAGTGCTCAGGTGAGCTGTCTTTCTCGTGGTAGACCTGCAGGTAGATGGAGATTTGCTGGAGGAGGTCAGAGGTAGGAGGAGAGACCCAAGGAATTGGCAGTCCGGAGGTGATCATTAACATCACATCATGCAATCCAGGCTGAAGTCTCATCCCACCTTCCTCTCCAATCTTCTTAATTAGCATCTTGTACCCCTCACTGAGCTTCCTCTTCTTCAAATAGCAGAAACAAACTGCTGAGGGCGAGTTCTCAGGGGAGGAAACTCCTGATGTAGACAACATGGGCACAGACAGAAGTGACTACGGGTATCAAGGCAGGGTGTGGAAGCCAAGCAGCTGCAGCCTGTGGGCATAGTGTGTCTTAAAGATACTTGAAGACAGGCATCTGATGTATACATGCATCCACATACCACATGCTTTACACACGCATTTAACACAGATGTAAATACACAGTGATTTGTGAGACCTTTTATCTTGGCTGTCATCAAGGGGAGAATCATGCCATTTCATTCTAGAAGATTCTCTACTAACAGGATACTTCTCCAACTTGCCTACACCAAAGAATCACCCTCGGTAGCTTCTTGGAAGACTCATGAAAAAAAAAACAAAAAACTGATGAGCATTCTTATTCTTTTGGTCTCTAATGGATCCTTGGAATTAGAATTTAAACAAAAAACAAAACAAGTTAAAGCTGCAGTTCTTAACCTACACTTTGAAAACAAGGTCAAGCCTGGAATTTAGCTCAGTGGTTCTGCTGCCTGCCTTGCAAGCACAAGGTCCCGAGTTTGATCCCTGGTACCAAAAAAAAAAATAGAAAACAAGGTCGGTAATATAATACCTGTCCTTTCACACTCCAGAGTGGCTGCCACTAGGGAAACCTGTGTTGATTGTTGCTCTGCTCAATTAAATTGATTTCAGATCAATTCCACAATTTTAGATCAATTCATTTAGATGGATAGAAAGCTTTAAGATCTCAAGCTTCGAAATGTTTTATATTGTCGATGCTTTTCAGGGGATGGGAAGGATGTTACAACTTAATAAGAGCACATTTTAAAGAAAGAAATGTTATCATTTTAACCTTTAACAGTTGACCAGCAATATATCATTTTAGTGTAAAATAAAGTTTGCATTTTTCTTTAGGATTTTCACTTCCTCGCCATTGTGAAACAATATTTAGCTAGCATTGTATAAACCTTAATTCAGAAATGCTGATCTTATGATTGTTTAATTAATTAACTACCACGGAAAACTGTTTAAAAATCTAAACAAATATGTAAAAGGCAGTATATCAAATAATATACAAACTGTGTTATGAAGCAAGTTAATTTGATTTCTTAGTGATTGCTTAGTGATACACATCAAACCAAAACATACAAAGAAAGTCACAGGGCATGGGTTAAAGCAGTGGTTCATTACTTCCTTTGTGCTGTGCTTCACTAAGTTGATGTCCACTTTCCTCTGCATTTCCCTAACATCTCCTTCCCCCATTTCATGCAGAAGGGGGGTGGGGGGAACTGTGAGCATAGTGAGGGTTTTTAGAAAGAAACTAAACTAGTATGTCTCGATCTTCACTTCAACAGTAGAACTAGGCATACTTAGACCCATGTAAATGTATAACTTCGCATTCAGAAAGCTTAAAGTCTGTCTGAGTGTTCTTCCACACAATGCTTGTGGGTTACATGGACTTACACCTATGGGATGACACAAACAGTGAAATAATAAAGCTGAAAAAAAAAATCTTTATTTGAGAGATGTTTGTGAGTCTTAACTGCAATTAGAAGAGAATTAGATCCAGTAGTATTATACTGAAAACCCTGAAAAACCAATTATATGAACCTAAAGAGTAACAATCAGGTACAACTATTATTTATTGAACAAGTTACTGAATAAACACTTTATCAAGTCTTAGGTAAAAATTTTGAGACAGAGGTGGGTTAAAATACTAAACAAAGATGAATAAAGGTAGGATATTTCCCCATTAAGAAGCAATAATACACACAGGGTAATAAAGCACATGGCTTTATAGATTGACACATAAAACAGGAAGAAAGTAAGACATTCTGTTACAGTTCAGTATTTCTGTAAGGTTTTTTTCTTTCTGAGTTTTTTGGACTGAAATAATAGTTTTTATAGTATTAATTTTTTTCCTCAGGTTTGAAGAAGGCCAACAAATACTGAGTTTACCTTATTCAACCTCTAGTTCTCATACATATATAACTTGTAGAACCCTTTCTTATCTGTTTATTACTTCTGGACAGTTTATAGATTTAATGGAAGCTTCTTACATGAAGAAGGATATTAATATGATAGCAACATTATTCTAGTTCATATATTTTATTTTGGTTCCCCTTCAGTGACATGTAAATTGACTTGCTCATGATGTACAGCCAAATTAATACATGATAATCTGGTTAATAATTTAAGAAGCTGTAGAGCAAAGAAAATATGTTCTTGAAAAGAAGTTTAAAATCCATGCATGAAAGCACTGGAACATTTATAAAATATTTGAAAAGGGCCTGTAAGTCAGATTATGATAAAATTTTTCTCTAATCATACAGAATTGTTCTCTGTGTGCCTGTTTAATAAATATAAAATTATTGTATACTGTCTCTCAAACTTGAAAATTTACTATTTCCTAATTTAATTCATTAAAAATACTTTTTCAAAATTTTGCTCTTGTAAAAAGAAATTGGAACAGGAATTACATGTAACTTCAAATATTGATATACTAGTAACAATGTAAAATACATAGGCTGCCTATGTATTGGATCTCATGTATTATCTTGAATACTTTGAAATATGCAGGAGGTTAAAATGATTATTATTCAGACAAAAGATAGAAAGAGGCTGGAATTTTTAATTAAAATGAATCTAAGAATTTTTTCAGTTTTTTAAAAATATTCTTTCTCTACCTCCTTTTGAGTCATTTAAATATATCAGGGAATTGGCCTAAAAAGAAAATTATAAAATATATTAGAATGTGTATGGGAAACCACTTTATATTAATAGAATGATGTAAAAGCTTAAAATTATAATTTATGTGCCTAGTTCCTATTTCAAATTGTGATCATCAGTAGTAAATACCCTCACTCTCAGTTTATTCATTGTAAAATGAGGCTAATAATGATTACCACCAAAGAGAGCTATGAGAATTCAAAAAAATTCAATTCAATAAAATGCTCAAAATATACCTAAAAGAGTACTTTATGCACGAGTCATTCAAATTTCATTTATTTTCCTTGTGCCTAAATTCCTTTTTCATAAGAACTAATATTTCAAATACTAAGTCCAAAATTACCATCCTCCCACCAGATCCTGGTTTGGCTCACCTCGTCCTACCTGATAACTCAGAACAGATTACCAGCAGCTCCAACCGGCACTCTAATCTTCCATGCAGTGCTGATGAGCTCTAACTTTGGTCACTCCCCCGCACCCCCCAGGAACATAGCATTTGCTTGGTTATAATATTTATTATTTGACTTCCCAACTGAAATGCAGGCTCCCTGAACATAAAATCTTTTTCCTAGTAGGTTTTTTTGGCGGGGAGGGCGGTTGAGGCAGGGTCTCGCTTTGTAGTTCACTATGTAGCCTAGGCTGGCCTTGAACTTGAGGTGATCCTCCTGCCTCAGCCTCCCAAGTTTTGGGATTACAGGCATGCGCCATCATGCCCAGCTCATAAAATCTTTCACATGCTTATTCACTATGCTTTTGCCAGAGCGTGGCATTCGATGAATACTTGATTAATAAAAAATAAAATAATAACCAATATTTTAACTACTAAAAAGCATACTGATTATAAGAAGTTCATTCCATCAAGGTGATAGAGCAGTTATAACCAAATGTTATGGTTTGTGTTTGGATGTCCCCTCAAAGCCTCATGTGGATGAGATGGGACTTCCGTTTTCAGAGGTAGCTGAATCTGGAATGTGTGGTGCTGGGGTTAAGTGCGTGCGATTACTAAACCACTACATGTGAATGATTAGTTTGGCACCACCCTAATCCCAGTAGTCTGAAAAAGAAGGGGCAGAAAGATGCTGGTAACCCTCTTGTTGCCTTTGCTGTCTTGTGTGCACCGAGCTGTTTCTCCTCTGTGATGCTTGTTTGCTATCCCAGCCTTGGAGCCAGCTGATTATGGACCAAAACCTCTGAGAACTGTGAGCCAAATAAACCCCTTCCCCTCCAACATTGGGTATCAGGTATTTTGTCTCAGCGATGAGAGGAAAGTAACTAGCATAAGGTTCATCCCATCAAGATGATGTAGGAGTTATAAACATGCATGCATTCTGGTAGGATTGAAAGGAGAAATTTAAAAATTCAACAATAAAAGTTGATCTGTAGATTTAAAGCAGTCTCTTTCACAATCCTAACTGACTTCATTATGCAAAAAGACATGCTCATGGTAAAGTTCATATAAAAACTCTAGGGATCCCGAATAATTACATTCAAAATAATTAAATATGTAGGACTTACAGATTTCTATGTCAAAAATTACTACAAAGCAAAACTGATCAAAACCGCATGGCACTGACATAAAAAGTGCCATGCACAAAAGTGGAACAGAATTAAGAGTCTAGAAATAAAGCCTAACATTTTTAGTTAAATGATACTTAAAGAGGTTGCAAGATCATTCATTATCTATCTCCTCTAGTTGTACAATGAAGGTTTTAAAAATTATTGGTGATATTAGTATTATTATCTAGTATTAGTGTTGTTTTTGATCTAAGATATTTTTAATGTATGTGTTTACAGCTATAACTTAGTAAACTGGAAATATATGTAGGGAAAGGAAGAAGGAAATCAAAATAGTATACTGCAAAAATCTCAACAGAGTTCAAAATAATGGAAGATGATTAAAGAGTTGAGAATTAATCCTCAACTACATGATATACAGCAAATACCTAAGAGAGTTTAAATCCTACCTTATTATTAATGGCAGTAAATTTAAATGGATTAAATTCTCCTATTAAATATAAGAGATCATAGGTCTCTGATTCATTAATTAAGGATCATTATTCAATAGAGAAATGCAAGCCTAGACTGCAGTGAGATAGAAGCTGACAGTGGATGGTGGTCACAAGAAGCCAAGGGAGGTTAAGGATAAGGATATGGTGAAATTAAAACCTTTGTACATTTCTGGGAGAACCAGAAACAATGCATTCATTATGGATACAGTAACCCCATGTGATACAGTAATTCCATATGATACAGAATTCCATGTGATACAGTAATCCCATGTTATACAGTAATTCCATGTGATGATACACTAATCCTGTGTGATGCAGTAATTCCATGTGATGATAAAATAATCCCATATGATACAGTAATTCCATGTGGTACAGTAATTCCATCCCTAGAGATTCACTCTGAAAGCAAAGATTTGAAATATACTCATCCACCAGGGCTCAATGCAACATTGCACACAAAGTTGGATAAAACCCAAATATCCATCTACAGATGAATAAGTAACATTGTATATACCCAGAAAAAGAAAGGGAATTCTGATATGGACTACATGAGCTCCTAAGGACATGCTAAGTGAAACAAGCTATGCAAAAAGGCTGAATATTCTATGATTTCCTTTATATGAGGCACCTAAATATTTAAATTCTAGAGCATATTAGATGTTATTACTAGGGTTGGGCATAATGTAATGAGGAGTTATTGCTTCATGGTTACAGATTCTTTTACAGGTGATGGAAACATTTTGGAAATAGTACTGATAGTTGCACAGCCAACATAATTGATGTTCACTGAATTGTACACTGAATGGTTAAATTGGCAAATTAAATGTTGTACAATTTAATATTGTATATATTTTACCTCAATTTTAAAAAGCTAATAATATAATTTACCAAAACCATTAAATGGTACATTTATGTGGGTGAGTTATGTATTATGTGGATTGATTTCAATAAAGTTGTTAAAAATGAGCAAATTGTATGAATGGATGCTTATCTCAATAAGAAAGTGGACGGCAAATAACCTCAGGAAGACACTCAACATTATTAGTCATTAAGGAAATGCAAATCAAAATTACAATAAGATAGCAGTTCTTATCCACTAAGATGACTATAATAAAAAAGACTGATGATAACAATTGAACAGGATGTGAGAAATTAGATCTGTCCTATGTTAGTATTGGAGATATGAAATGGTTTTGCCACTTTGGATAATAATTTGGCAGTTCTTCAAAGAGTTAACCAAAGACTTACCATATGACCAAGAAATTCTACTGCTAGAAAAATTAAAACATATCCACATAATAAACCACACATGGATGTTTATAGCAATATTATTCATAATAGCCAAAAAAAAAGAAACTGCGCACATATGTATCCATCAACAAATGCAAAGATAAAATGTAGCATATCCATTTGATCTAATATTATTGAGTTATGACTAAGAATGAATTACTTGTAAATGGTGAAACAACATAAAAGAACCTTGAAAACATTGTGCTAAGTAAATAAGATAAAAGACTAAATATTATACTATTTTGATTATATGAAATGCCAAAAAGGAAGAAATCTATTGAGAAATGATAGCAATGAATTTCTAGGGACAGGATGGATGAAACTGACTTCTAATGGGTATGAGGTCTCTCTTAGGATGATCAAGCTTTTCCGAATTAGATCATGGTGATAATTTCACAACTCCATCTATATATTCAATAATATTGAAGGGGCCAGGGATTTAGCTCAGTGGCTCCTTCGCCTGCCTTACAAGCACAAGATGCCAAGTTTGATCTCTGGTATCAAACAATAATAACAATAATAATAATATTTAATTGTGCACATTAAAGAGGAAAATTTTATGATATGTGAATTATACCTTAATAAGACTCTTAAAAACATAGGTACTCTTTGCAGATTATGACATTTAAAGATGAGATAAAATATTGCTTATGTTCATTTTGTTTTTTAAGACTGAAAATCAAATCTTGGAAGGTGATCACCAAAATTTAAGTCAGTTTAAACCAGTATGTTGATGAAGAAGTCTAGAAAACTCTTCATTAACCTCAAATTTGAACACTTATGTTACACAAATTCAAATTCACGTTCATATTTTGCTTTTTAAATTGGTTTCATTGCACCCTCAACAATAATTCTACTGACCAGTTGTCAACGGCCTCACCACACATAGTCTAGGAGAAGAATTTCCCACATCCTTGGATCTTTTTGTTTTGCTTGTGTCTTCTTGGCCTGTTACATCTTCTGATTACTTCTGCCCTGATTTCAGCACATGTTTCACTTTGTCCTTTCAGATCTACTTCAAAAAAAAAAAGCAATAAAATTTTTGATTGTCATCCAGAACAATCTGACTGCACTTCTATTTTACTTCTTGTCGTAGTTAACTTTAAATGTTCAAATCTGTGGATAGAGTAATTTTATGTTTTGCTTTTTGTTTTTGCTTGGGTTTTTTGGGAAGAGGAACCTTGTCCTAATTATCTTAGCATTCCTAAGGGGTTGCAATAACTCTTAGCATATAGTGCATCATGAATACAGTTTCCAATAAGTAAAAACTAGACACCTGAAATCCCAGCACTCTGGGAAGCTAAGGCAATAAGATCACAAGTTCTAGCCCATCCAGGGCAATTTAGGGAGACCCAATGTTTAAACAGAGAAAGAGAAACAGGAAGGGAGAGAGGCAGAGAGGGAGAGAGGGAGAGAGAGAGACAGAGAGAGAGGGAGAGAGATCTGAGGTTGTAGCCTAGTATGTAAGCCCTGGGTTCAATCCTCAGTATTGGAAAAAAATAAATTAAAATAGTCGTTTCTTTGACAAGGATTTAGCAGAGCTACTCATTACATAAATATTTAAAGGACTTTCTTCTATAAACATAGTCAATTCAAAAGAAACTAAAGAGCCACAGCTATTTTTTCTTTGCATTTCCAAAATAAATGAAAGAGTATAGAAATTCTTTATATTTCCAAAATAATTCAACATAAGAAAGAGGGTAAAAATTCATTGCAGGTAAAAAAATAATTAGAAGGCTTAATGCCATTATTCTTTGTTTTATATTTTAAGCTATTTAAGCCTAAATTTTAAAAAATAATCTACAGGGCAAGCCTATCTCGGTTACTCCTAGTTTTCAAGATGGATTTTATTTACAAAGTGGAGATCACGTGTTTTCTTGAAGCCTTCTGTCATTTTTAGTTCACCAAGGTATTTCCATGAGGGATTAGGGATGAAGAGAATTTACCACTGAAGGCGATTTCAGACTTAATGCCTCATTCACAAAAGAGGATGCAAAATAAACCCTCCCATTTTTTCAGCCAGTCAGGTTTTTAAATTTGTCATAAATGAAAAACCTAACTTGTGGGGAAAGAGTGATTTATTTGTTTATAGCTACAAAAAGGAAAAAAAATGTATGAAAAACTCTCAACAACACCCATTTCAAAAAATAACTGGAATACATTGGTGCCTAAAGGGAAAAAAGCATTAAATATTTAAAGTACTCTCCTTTACACACACACACACACACACACACACACACACACGCACGCACACCACACACACAGCCATCTTTGTTGGCTTGAATATATGTCTGCTGAAAATCTCTTTAAAGTTTCATGGAACTCTGTTTTTTTCCTTAACTCTGGAACTGGATGGTCAGATAAAGGTCATTAGGTCATTTACACCATTTCAGCTGCTCTGTGCCTTGGAGATGTTTATAAATCTACATCTCTGAGCCTTGTTGCTCCTAAAACAATTCCTAAAAGCAGAGCCTATTTGTTCTACTTCTTTTGTCAGCCCTGAGAGAATGGCCAAGGGCACTGCCTCAGACTAGAATTCTACCAACACATTCACAAGGTGACCTGGGTGTAGTTGCAAATTGGCTTTGTTTATAAACTTTCCGAGCCATGGAATAATTATAACAATAAATAAAATGTGATAGCATACGTGAAAGAAACTGATCACTTCTTTTATGATTAAAAATTTGCCAATCTATACTTTTTCCAAACATGGGGACAATTTTGAAATCACAAGAAACTTTTCAGGAGGAAAGACTTGGACAGGATCAGTGACTATTTAGATTTATAATCTCTGCAGTCCGTCCATCCCATTTCTAGGTACACATTATCTGAACATGTGCAGGAATGGACAAAGGAACACTGCCCTTCAGAAGAAATTTTGGTTTTGACTGTACATTTTCTACTCGGGTTAGCTGATGGATAATAGCAAAGTTAACCTTTCTGCCAGCCTGAAGAAGGGACATGTGAAGTCAAAATGTATGCAGATTTATAAGAAATAAAATGCTGTTTGCAACTCCGACTTTGTGAACTGAGATTTGTATCCTCTCTATGCATGTGAGTCAGCTTTCTGTCGCTGTGACAAAACCTGAAATGGGTAAGTTAAAAAAGTGGACAGGTTGGGGCTGGGGATTTACCTTAGTGGTTTCACCGCCTGCTGCCCAAGCACAAGGACCCGAGTTCAATAACTGGTACCAAAAAAAAAAAAAATATGGACAGGTTTATCGTGGCTTATGATTTCCAAGTCCACAGTCCAGGGTCAGTGGACCCTGTGGCACCAAGCCCGAGTGGCTGTGTGCACTGTGGTGGAGACATGGTGAAGAAGGCTGCTCGCTTCCTGGCAGCCAGGAAACCCAGGCCAGGGTCCCAACCCCCTCGAGGCCCATAGTGAGCTTACCTTCTCCAGCCTCCCTCCTCTAAGGCAGCACCATCTCCTAAACAGAGGTGCAGGTCAGGGACCTTGTGAGATGTTCTAGATCTGTGAGAGCAGTAGGGACAGTGCCTTCTTTTCTCACATGCGGAATCCATGTTTTACTCTCTGGGACTGTAATTTTCATCCATAACTTACTTAGGTATCCATTAGATGCTTTTATCCTTTTTCTTTCCTTTTTTTTTTTTTTTGACATTAGCAGAACCACCAAACTCCCAGTTATAGAAATCAATGTGAATCAAATCAGGACTGTAAAGTATAAATTTACAAAAAGTATACATGAAAAAGAACTTGTCAAGTGACACAAGGTCACATATAACCATAAAATTCAGATTGCAAGGAATTTTACAAGAGAGTTGACAGTTACCTTCAATAAATAAATTACAAGGAAAAATAAGCATAGAGAAACACATATATTAAAACAACATATCAAAAATTCAATGTGAATTTATTTGGATCCTAATTCTAACAAATCATTTAAAAACTAAGCTATGGGGAAAATTTAAATATTGACAGAGTGAGAATCTATTTCAGCTTTCTCTACATTTTATATGTAGACATGAACATTTCTACGTGAAAAAGTTTTAAAAGGTGACTGAAGTAGGAAGGTTTAATAATGCTCTTTACTGCTGGAGTGCAGCACTAGTTTGCCAATATTTCCCTCCACTTCTAGAAATGATTACCCCTAGGATTTGAACCCAAACAGCCCAAATGTTTTTCACAGTGATCTTTGGTTTGAAGGTCGCTTTGTCTAAGCTGTGGATTCCAGAGCAATAGCAGCTTCGTTTCATCCCTTGTTCATTGCAAGCATTTAGAAGCCCAAGGTCTTACTTTTGGCATGTTGAGGTGATTGCTGGGGCATATTTTAAATGTTAAAAAATTTATAAGACCACGTTCTTTATCTTTAATTTTTTTCTAATGCACAGAGGACAGCTTACCCTATATAAACTCAAGTTCAAGTTGTCTAGCTGAATTTGAAGACTTTTTGAGGTTAGTATTCTTTGTATATTAAAGTGAAATAAAGAACTTTTCTCAGCCCGATCTAAATAATTCACAAGTGCTGACATTATTTAGTTATTTTCATTTTCTGTACTTTGCAGGACCAAAGTGAAATTACTCAAAAAATGAAGAGCAAGTATTTCAGATTTAGAGTCAGAGCCAGCCTATCTTTTCTCCTGTGTGTTTCTCTTTGTGGTTATGGACATTTTATTACATGGATCCAATTCTTAATCTAAACAATACTGTATCATTTCAAAGAAGTCTTTTTGATTTTAATCGGGTTTATTAAAAAATCTAAAATTTGAAAAATGTTAGTTTATGTGCTCTGATGGAGATTGTGACAATATTTATTTAAAAGAATATTATTATTGTTATTATTCTTATAAATTATTTAATAGAAGTCATACATCAATAATTATCACGGTTTTTTGTTTTGCAACTTTCAGTACATCTTTATAAGAGTGTTAGATAATTACTATCACTGGCATTTTAGAAAAGTGGAGATAGCACAGAATGTGAAATGACCCAGGAAGATGGCTTAGATAGTAATTGGAAGGACAATGGATATCTTAGTCTACTTCTGCTGCTGTAACACATTATCTGAGACTGGGTATTTTATAAAGAACAGAGATTTATTTGCACTAGGGTTCTGGAGGCTGGAGGCCCAGAAGCACAGTGCCAGGCCCTGGGGAAGGCTCTGGGCTGCTTTGCCTCATGGTGGAAAGCAGAGGGCCAGGAAAGGGTGGGGCAACAGCAAGAGAGGACCTAACTCTCTTTCATGACAAATCCACTCATGTGATGACAGGGTCAATCCATTCATAAGGGAGAAGGCTTTAGGGATTAAGTTCCCAATAGGTAAAATTTCGGGACAGATTCAAACCATAACAAGAGCCATTGCAATCCAGTTTTCCTTATTTTATAGTACTTTTTTTTTTTTTTTCAGTACCAGGGATCGAACTCAGGACCTTGTGTTTACCAGACAGGTACAGTGCCACTGAGCTACATCCCAGGCCCAAATTTTCCTTATTTTAAATCTGAGGTTGTTTGGATTACATCATTCATGTTGTTACTTCTCTTAGATGAAATCTCAATAGGCAAGTTTTCCACGAGCACTTAAACATAGTATTTTAGTATAATTCACTATAGTCTTTGGTCCTTTGGTAACTTCAGCAATCTCACATTTCCTTGCAATGTCTCAACATAGAAACATTGACCAATAAGAGTAAACTTCAGAAGCAACTTTACTGGGATTCTGGAAAACAGTCAAACACTAACAATGAACCAAATGCTGAATCTATGAGATCAGAACCTAAATGTGCAAGGAAAGGGTCATGGTCCCTTCACTTGCCGTGCCCACCTCTCTGCCCCTCCCTTGAGTCTCTGCTTCCTGTGCACCAGCCCCTCTACATCCCCTCCTGCATTGGAGTCAGCCCACTATGGACTGAGGTGTGAGCCCAAACCTCCTTCCTTAAATTGTAGATGCAGGGGGTTTCGTCCCAGCAACGAGGGGAGTAACTAAGACCCTGGGCGAGCACTTTATTACTGATTTGCGACCACAGCCCTGGCGTAACTTTTCAGTAGGTGGCACCAGCTGGGACACTTAGCACATTAGTTTCATCTCTATTCATTGCCTTATTTTATTCTGTATCACACAGCTTATCATTTGGTTTCATATCCCCAACTCCATCCCTCAAATTGATTTCACTCATTTTGCCATGAGTTAAGATAAAGGTAAGCTAATAAAAAGAAGAAATCAGATCATAAATAGCTTACCTTAATATATATAGAAAGTATTTTCTCTTAACCTAATGGGCAAAGAATTGTATGTTTTTCTTCTCACATAAAAATGCAGGGCAGGTAGGCAGCGCAGTGTGCTCTCCATTCTTGCACATTGTTTCTCTCTTAGCAAGCTAAATCCGTCTTTGTCGAAGATAGGTCACAGGCACGTTCATGGGGAAGTTCACTGGAAGGAGAAACAAGGCAAAGGTACATAATATAATGTGGTACGGGGAAGGTTTGGAATTAGTAGACACCACTTCTACTTCGCTTTGTCAGTAATAATGTGGTCAAGTAGCCACATCAAACTGCAGTGTGGTGTGGAAATACAGTCCCTAAGCATGCAGCTACATGGCCAGCTCAAAGGCGGGTATCATGGAAGGAGAGGGGATTTGATTGAAGGGACAGCTCATGATTCCCGTCAGACCTCCATCATGGTGCCGTTTGTCTGGAAATGTGATTAAACACATTTTTGTTAAAATGATCATAGTCCATTTTTTAAAATCCAGCTCATTTATTAATGAGTTGAAGTGTATGATGGTAGGGCCAGTTCAAAGAGTGGGGTGTATGGTTTTATGTGTCCTCCGTGTGTTGGCAAAGATCCTTTTGAATGCGATTTGCATTTAAATCAGTGACTGAGTACATCAGATTGTCCTCCTAATGTGATTGGGCCTGACTCAATAAGAAGACCAAGAGAACAAAAATGCAGAAGAAGAGGGAATTCCTCTCACCTGACAGTTTGTACAAGGACACTCGTGCTTTCTGGTCGGACTTGCACTGAAACATCCACTCCTCCTGGGTCCTGAGCCATCAGCCCTCCCACTGGCTCTGAAACCATCATCTCTGGATTCCCTGCCCTTCACACTTGGATAGAAAGAACACCCTGGCTCTGGTGTTCCACTTAGCTCACGTGAGCAGCTTCTTATAATAAATCTCTCTCACTATTCATATATATACATATAATGAGCATTACACCTATAAAATAGTTATAATTTAATAAACATAATACATATATAACATAGTAAAGAAATGTTAATAAAAGCTAACACAACTAGAGGGAGATAACACAAGAGTAAGGGATTATTTCTGTCCAACTGAATCTATAAATTAGAACAGAGGCTGAGCACTAATAAATTAATGAACTCACATGTAGGTGGATATCTTATAAATAATTAAGTGGTCACTGGATGAGCTTTTCACCTAGAGACTTTGAAAAAGGTGCCATCATTCTTAACACTGTCTTGTCCCTTCTTCATTTTTTTACTCTATATTATTCTTAAATTTTCAAGTTCAAGTTTATATCGTCTCTCTTATAACTCCGCCACCTCAATTGTTCATAGATCTAACGTTACCAGAAATTATTGCTGATGTCACCCATACGTCATGCCTCATGCTTCTGGGAACTTTGTAATTTTAGATTGTGAGCTCAAATTGACTTTTATGTCATCTAGGGAAATCTTACAAGGATTTAATTGTGGCCTACCCTCTAAATAGGATTTGCTTTCCTCTTCTGAGCCTTTTCCCAGGATCTCATGTTAAGATGTAATTTTTCAAGAGTATAAAAGCCAAGAAATTCAGTGTAGACATGTGACAGTGCGGAAGATGTAAAGCAAAATGGAGAGGAATCCTGGCTGCCGTTTGTGACTGACATGTTGATATATGACTAGCTGCAAAGTGAAAAGAATTAACATTAGATTTAATTTTGATTTATGTATCCATATGTTCAGCCAGACTCCATGCATTGCTTTAGTCTCCAGAAACCCACTGCCTGTGGGTAAACAAGGCTGAGGATCTGGAGGATTCACGGAGTCATTTTACTTTCAAATCAAGCAGCATAGCTAGAAGTCGATGCCCTCGTAAGATCATATTTTAAGTGACTATTTGCTTCCCCTTCCACAACTTATGAAGATGTATAATGAATTACCTTCCTGGAAGTGTGTCTCTTTTAACTTTTATTGGCATTTTGAATGTGACTTTTATTTCTTTTTTGTCCCCAAATGCATTCAAAATGCATTTCATATTGTTCTGGTTTAAATCGAGCCACTGCAAATATAGAATGTGTATATATATAATGAATATATATTCTTTTACCTAGAGTGGTAAATTATATATTCACTCAAAAAGTATTTATATTGTTTGGAGACACATAATACGTTTCTTGAGACTGTTACATTTTAACATTGCTCTGGAATAAAGTACTTACTTCTCTCAAGTTTCCAATATGCTCAGACTGGATGGGCTAGTAGATAATGTGCCGTGACACAATTTATTTGGAAAAAATTCATGAAAGCATGTTCATAAAAATATGCTATCAGAATATTGAAACTCTTCTCATCCGTAAATCCCTTTGTGTTTATGCTTGTGTCACATGACCCTCAAGAGTGCAGAAATCTCTTGAAGGTCCTACGCTGATCCCATTTGAATCAGGCAAGTAGAGAGCTGAGAAAAGGGAAAACTAGCCAAACTTTAGTCTCAAAATAAATTCCATCTTAAAATACATTGAAAGGCAGTTTATAATACATTCATGTTTCCTAACTGTTATTTTAATATTTGAAAAATGAGAATAACTAAGAGAAAAATATGTAAGAGACAAAGAATTGCAATCTCTATTAATGTGGCCATTTGCTTCCTCTGTATGAAGCAACTTATGAGATGTTATCTATTGCATGATTTTTCTGGCCCCTGGTATAATGAACCACAAGCACATATTAACAGGTTGGTTAGGATTTTCTAAATACCACTCACATGGAATACACCCTGTACTATTTTTGCAAATTTCAGTTGCAATCATGCTTAGCATCATCAAATAGGTGTTCAAAGACCTTAGTCTTTCTTCAAGTTTCTTTCCTCGTTGCCAACTTTGTATGTGCGCTCTTTGGGTAGAAAGGTGATTATACGACTTCAGTGAAGTGTATATGGGCTGCACTCATACTTGGGAAGAAGAGTATCGTGGGAGCTCTGGGAAGGAAACAGTACAGTGGCCTCACTGAAGAGGAGAACATCTCCAAGAGGGGCCTGCAGAGGAGGGGACAGGACAGGCCCCAGAGGGGACAGTGTGAGGAACTTCTGGGCATATGCAGGAGGCGCATCTAGGCAGTTCCCAGTCTTCCTCTGACCAGTGAAATGGTAGAAACTGCATCTAGGAAGAAGCAGCAAGCTGCTCATGGGAAGAATAAACTTGGATGAGGTAAGCGGGTTTGAGAATGAACTTTCTCTAATACTTTAAAGCAGTGGGTCATTTTTATACAGTTAAATAAGAACATTTATGTTCTACTGAATGGGAAAATGAGCTCTCACATTGAGAAATGAGAGTACTCGCTGTGAGACTGTATACTAACTATT
This sequence comes from Heterocephalus glaber, assembly GCF_053883595.1. Lineage (NCBI taxonomy): Eukaryota > Metazoa > Chordata > Mammalia > Rodentia > Bathyergidae > Heterocephalus > Heterocephalus glaber. The sequence continues at coordinate 12,250,623 of NW_028258381.1, forward strand.
GTGTTCTTAGCAATAAAGTTATAAAGTGATTTTTGGTAGTTATAAAAGTTGTAAATGGTTTTTAGCCTCATGAACTTTTATGCCTGCTTCCTTACATTCATTTCCATATCTATCTATCTATCTATCTATCTATCTATCTTACTATATACATATATATGTCTATATATAAATATATGAATAGAGAATGAGAGAGGGAGAGAAAGAGCGAGTGTGTGTGGCTTTTATCTCCATGCATTAGGAAATTAGTTCAGAAGATAGAGACAGACAGAGAGAGAGAGAGAGAGAGAGAGAGAGAGAGAGAGAGAGAGAGAGAATAGTAATCAGTCCCTACAGCAGAGCTATGATAAACATCATATACTTACACTTTTTGGAAAATATTTTATTGACTTTTCTTATTTTACCCTGAAACTTTTAAGTAATTATTGTCAGTATTGTGTACATGGAGAAATGTGATACACTGAGTTTTGGGTTAGGGATCATGTTACCACAAAAATATTTAAAAAATAGCTCCTTTGTATTTTTAATTCTTGGAGTAAGAATACTTACCATGAGATCTGCCCTTAACACATTTTAAGTGCACAAAGCAATATGGGAAAGCACAGGCAAAGTGTGTACCACTAATCTATAAAAATTATTTGACTTGTACATCTGATATTTATGTCTGCTGAACAGCACCTCCCCATTTTTCTTCTACCCCAAGAGCTTGCCAGTTTTGGACATGTCATTTAAGCAGAATGCTGCAGCATTAATCTTCTGCTTGGCTTTCTTTACTTAGCATAACGTCCTTCAGGTGTATACCTGTTGTCACATACCACAGGATTGCCATCTTTTTAAAATTTAAATTAAATGCTATTACATGTGAGCACATCACATCTGCTAACTGAAAGTCCAATCTGGAAGTGGGACACAGTGCAGGATTCCAACTCTACCATATCCTGGAAAAGAAAATCTATGAAAGCATTCAAGAGATCCGTGCTTCGTGCAGAAGGAGGTATGCCAAAGTGGGGCACAGTTATTTGAGGAAGCGAAAATATTCTGTGCGATACTTTATTTGCTGATGCATATTGTACCTTTGTCAAAAACTCATAATGCACAACATAGAGAACACAAATGTAAGTGAAGTTCGTGATGACGATGTGTCAGTGTCTGGTGGTCTACAGTTGTACTGAACGCCCGGCAGCAAGCCCAGATAGAGAGACATGTTGTACCGATAATTGTGACCATGGAAACTCTGTATTTTCTGCAAATTTTTAACTGTTCTAAAATTATCCAATGAAAATGGTGTGAGTTCCCACTCAAACAGAAATTGTAATTTGAGCTACACAAGTTACAGCCTTTTATCTTTCTCATTAGCAAAAATCAAACAAACAAGCAAAAATTTCAGAAAGGAAAACAGTATCAAAATCATTTTTTGGTGAGCATTTGGAGAAAAATGTCTATAATTTTTAATTCAAATGGAAAATAAGACTGCCACAAGAAAGGAAGTTTTGTTAATATAACAAAATTAAATATGCTTTCATTCTTTATAGGGGAATCAATGCCCCCCAAATCTATGCCAAATAGGAAGTTACTTATGTTTAATCCCATTGAGGCTTAATTTGTAATAATAGATTGAAACAGGAATAAATGAGGACTGACTTGATAAACTCATAAAAAGGAGAAAAAGTACTTGAAAAAAAGAATGATTTTGGTAAATACTGCTTCGAAGTAACCACTCAAATATTTTAGTTAAGAGTTTTAGTTTCTCTTATCTGTTAATAACATTGATTTTTTTGAACTACATACCCTTATGCTCCTATTTGCAAAAACAATTTTTTTTAGAATTAGGAAATTCTAAACAGGATTAAGAGGGAAAGGTATGAAACCTTCTTCAGAAATTTTAACATGAGTTGGTACTATTTAATAAAGTATTATTTGAAAGAAGTTCTCTATATATCATATGAAATACAGCTAACAAAATTATTTTGTTTTTAGTAGCTAAGACGTAAATTGTGAGATAAATAGCAATGTGAGTATAAAATCAGTGAAATTAATGTTTAAATTCATCAAAATGTAAATATCAGGTTGTTATTATTTTCAAATTATGTTCATATTATTAGTTTGCATCCTGAATATTTTTAAAGGAATAACATGCAGCATTGTTTAGTAGTCCTAGTCCCAATGTTGTTCTCTAATAAGTATTATCAACCACTGGAAAGGAGTAGAACGTCTTAAAGAAATGGCTGGCTGTAGCTCAGAAGATGTGTGTGACACATCTGGGACATCTCATTTTAGCAGGGAGAAAACACATTGTCAGTGAACCCATGTTATCCACTTGGCACATAGGACAAAGCCGGGACACTTGGAATCACCAGCAAAATTTTAAGTACAGTTGAAATTTACTGAATGTATGAAACCTTATACATTTACGATGATAGCACAAACCAGAAATAATAACCACAAGAACAAAAGCAAAGTGAAACGCCCCATTAGTCATGATTGAAAAGAATTAACAGTGAAGCCCTTGCCCCAAATATTGGAGTATAAAGGAAAGGGAGAAGGTAATTATTCTGCCAATATTCTACAAATGATCACAGGTACATGTAAATCAAATAGTATTTGAGGGAAAGCTTCATTTTCATGGAACAGTCATGAGCAATAATTATGGAAGAAAAGACACAATTAGAAGAAAATAGACAGCTTTGAATTGTTTGATTCATACAAAGAGCACCAATGGGTGCACCTTCTGCTGAGGCAAAGGAATCCCTGTCTGTCACCACCTGGATCTCCAGTCACTAGGAGAGAATCACAGTTGTTATGTGTCTTCCAGTGATGGAGAAAACACTGTCTTTGAAATATTCTTGCCAAAAGTAAGTAGCATACAAATAATATGAAGCTTGTAAAAACAGCTCAGCTACAGAGAATCTGAATAGATGGCAGGTAGGTGCAGGAAAAAATAAGATTATATCTGACAAATAGAGAAAGTGGGCTATAGTACAAGACATCTAGCAGTAGCTCTTCAACAAGTCACTGGCATAGAAAAGCAAACAGGAACAACTTCAGTGGGGGAAGGACCACTACTGCAGAGCAACAAAGGATCCAGCACCCCAAACAGTCTGTGGATTTGATCAGGATCTACTTGAAACAACAAAATTCTAAAAGGGATCACCGAGACCATGGGAAACATTTGGATATTAGATGATTAAAAACTATTAAATGATAACAGAGATGATCATTAAATTTCTTAGGTGCAATTATGTTATTGTAATTGCAAAAGAAAATATAATTTCAGAGGCTGAATTACATAGAGTTGAAATGATGTGAATTCAAGAATTTTCTGTAAAAGACCTTCAGCGATCACAGTGAAGATGATAGATAGAACTACTGTTACTAAATTGAGAAAAATTTGACTGTGGGTTATTGGCTTATGTATATTAATATACTATAGTTTGGGATATATTTCAAAATTTTTGTATAAAAATTAGAAACCATAAAAGGTGATCAGATTAATTTAGGAAACTATTTCTGTTTATATACATACCTAAAAGAATGTAACAAAAATATGAAAATAAAGAAATAGACAAATATACGAAGCAATAAAAGAAAAAACTTGACCATATATACAAAGTATATACAAAGTATATAAAGAGCAAATAAAATAGATAAATAGATATTAGACAGGAGAGTATTGTATGTAAAAGATTTTTTAAACCTCCAAAAACAAATAACAGGCATAAACTTTTATGAGGACAATAGCATAGATTTAAAATCTAATAAAAATAATACTTCTTCATTTGTACTACTGAACTTCAAGAAATGTGTTTCAGACAGTGGAAGAGCATCTGCACTAACAAAAATACAGAATTTACAAATTTAATAGACACATAGAACATGGCATTCATAAAATTAAAACATTCAGCTTCTTTTCAAACTTACTTCATATTGATATACAAATGATCTTAGGGTCAAAAAAGGAATTTAGACAAATTATCCCCTAATGGTGATAAAGTGGTTAAAGCTTGATGAACATAAAAATGAATAACAAAAAAACTCCAGAAATAATATAGTGAGTAATCTTTTTGGATATCCAAATTTTTTCAATACATGGTTTTCCAAATAATACTTGTATTCAGAAGCAAATCAGTCATTGGCTGATGGTAGTGAAGGAGTATAATTCCCTAATTTCTCACACCTCAGAGAAAACATTGGGAGTTCTGGATATAGTAAAATAGCAACTGCTTTTACAAAATGGAGAATGAATCAAGTTTACTGTGTGTGGCTGAGAGAATAATGAAAAAGAGGGGAGAAACTGCCTGATGACCGTAAGTCTTTCATTTCAAAGCTCTTAGCCTTGAGCTAAGTACAGTTGACATACTGTGTGAAGATAGAGCAGGAGAAAAACATTTTAAATTCCTGTAGTCTTTCCAGCTGGGAGAACCAGCACATTGAAGCTAGGGAATCAAAGAGGTAGTGGAGAAAGAGCCAAGAGGCAATCCATAATTTTATTCTACACACCTCAGCCATGTGGGTTTAGATCAGACTCAAAGAAACTCACTTAAGGAAAACAATTCAGATCTGAGACTCAAGTTGCTATCCAACAAGCATAATTGCCCTAAAAACAGTCCCAGTTCATTACCTTCCTTTATATGCAAAACAAAAACAGCTGTTGAATAAAAGTACCAGATTCCCAAATCTTTGCAAATTAACATTCATAGCACCTGGGATACAACTCGAAATAACCTAACATGGGAAAATCAAGAAAATGGAATACATCTTCAAAGAAAAAGAAAAATAAACAAGTGTGATCTTGGGCTGAACCAGGTATTGACAATGATTTTACTGCGGCTGATAGAACTATCCTCATGGAGAATAAAATATTTTCCCAAAGAATGAAAATCTAGAAAGCCTCCCAAATAAGTAGAAGTAACAATAAAAAATAACGGAGTTTGCCAGTTCTGCTGCAGCCCTGCCTCCCCTTGATGGCACCATGAACTTCTGAGCAGAGTTTATCAATGCCGACCCGTGGACCGGATAGGTGAACAGTGCGAGGGTTTCAGAAGCAGCCTGCTGGACTCTGGTCTTTTCCCTGAGAACAGGCCCTGTTTTCAGAACATGGGGGAGGCACAGGTGATGGAAATTCCACAAGTAAGTCCACCTTCCGAACAGGAACAGAACAAACAGGAAAGGGAACCCCTTCGGGCTAGAGAAAGTACAAACAGGGGATCCTCAAATGCTGTGAATTAATTCACCTAAGTCTCTCCGAACCCATGCATTATGCAGCTGTGAGACGGATCCACAGCAGAATAGAAAAGGCTTCCAGCCCTGAAGGGAGACTGAAGCCTCCACTTAAATTTCAGCCTGGCCCTGATAGATGCATGCGCAGGGGACACAGGGAATGCGCAACACAGGGTCAAGGAACTCAGTCTCCCCTTGACACCCACAGAAGCAAGCAAGAAAGGAAGTCAGGCCTGGGCCAGCATTTCCTCTGCCGTAGAGAGCATACCATTGACAATATCCAAGGTTCATCTGAATATATTTCTATACCCAAAGAAGCAGGAGTTGTGAGCAGTTGTCGCACACAAGCACATACATTCATCCTCACGGGATAGCAACCTGTAAATGATCCTGTGGCAGCAATTATCAGACAGGAGAACCCAGCACGAAAATATTACCCTAGCATAATCTTTCATAAAACATTAAAGCAACCATCAGTCTGGGCTCCATAAGTTAAAGGAAAACAACTTAAGTTGAAAGGATGCAAATTTCAGTAAAGAAATAAAAACAACACCAAAAAAAACTAAATAGAAATTTGGGGATGGAAAGAGCACCAATTTTACTTAATCAGTGCCATAGCAAAAAAAGAAAAAGAATCTGATTGAAGAATCAGTCAGTAGAAACCTTCCATTCTGAAGAAAAGAGGAAACACGTAACAGTAATTTCTGACTTAGAAATAGGAAAAAATGTATGTAACTGTAGACAAAAATGATATTGGGAAAAAATATGATAATGACCAAAATCTTCAAAATGAGATAAAAACACTGATGTATGGAATCCACAAATGTGGTGTGAAAATATGTTCACAAGATCTGAGGAATCCAGATGAGAAATTTTAGCATAGGAATAAGAGACATACTGAAGATGACAGGGAGGGAGGTTTGCATTCCAAGCATGGTCCTCCTGGAGTCCTGTTCAGCAGGGCATGAAGAAAGAACCCTCTGTGTGGAGAAAGGAGAGGTGAGCTCCCCGCTATGCTGCAGACTCCAGAAATAGACCCACTCCTGGAAGTCCAGCTTCTCTGCACCCGGCTCCCATCTGAAACTCAGGATCTACACAACAGGCCCACTCCAAGGCTAGGGTGGCCCCCAGGACCCTCCCTCCATACTGATTGCCACGGACTCAGGTGGAAGCGCTGCTTCAGCACCAAGCCACCTCCTGCAATAGAAGGACACAGGTCCAGGCCTACTGCAGCTGTCAGGCTGGCCTGCACTGATCTGTCTCCAGTCTGAGGTCTTCCCCATCAACCCAGTGCTATTATAAATACACCCCAGGTCCATGTTGATTTCTGTAGAGTCAGGCTCAAGACACAATCTAGCTGCACGTTGGTCCTCATAGACTAAGACTTTAGGCCACTTAGACCCAGCTTCAGGCCTGTTCTCATAGACTCAAGATTGAGGATCATTCCATGAACCTAGGATCCAGACCCAACCATGTAGACCCAAGTTCCACGACTACTCCAGCAAGCCCAGACTCCACGCCCACCTCAGTGGACCCAGCACTGGAACCCATCTAAAGCCAGCCCACCAGGTGACTCCACCAGAGGAACCTGGTGGCTGAAGTCTCTGGCTGGGTCATCTGGATGTTCAAAATATTCCTTGAAATCTAAGTGGAGACCACCACAGTCCACAGTTCTTGTGTTCTGCACAGCTGCAGAGTTAACATCACATGGATGCCACCATGGTCCATGGCTTCTTCTTTCCAGAATGGTGGCACCTGGGGCTGTGTGAGCTGTGATGGGGCTGAGGTGCACTGCTTGAATCCAGGGACCCAAGCCCAGGTGGCCCAAGGCAATGTGCAGTGAGGTCCTCGCATGCCTCTCTGCAGAACTCGCTCTCACACCCCTGGATGACCTTGAAAATCTCCAAAATGCCTTCAAGGTGATTCTCCCATCATCTTGATGGCTGAACAAAACCTACTTCTTATGTTCACACTGAATCCTTCAGCAAATAGTCAATTGGCCACACTCTTCATATGCTTTCTGCAACATGCACTGTTACTCTTTACATGGGCAGATTGAGTATTTTCAAAATCTTTCCATTTTGCTTTACCTTGAAATTATAAATTCTGTCTTTAAATGATTTATTTCTTCTCTTATTTTACTGTTAGTTGCCAACAGAAGCCATGCAACACTGGGACCCTTTGCTGCTTGGAATTTTCCTCTGCTAGATATTCTAGTTCACCACTGTCAAGTTGTGCCTTCCTCAAAGTTCTAGGACCTGAATGCAATTCTGAAAAATTATCTGCAACTGTATAACCAGTGTGGCTTTTTCTCCAATTTCCAGTATCTTTTTTTTTTTTATTTGTGTATGAGAGCTCATGGGAATGGGTTTACCATCCACATTTCTGTGAACATTTAATCACAATGCCTTAAATAATCTAAAATGATTCAGGCCCTCCATGCTGCTCCTTTACTCAACTGAGCCCTCACCTGAGTTTCCCTTATAGATGTACCCAGGCTGCTCTTCTGAATTCTTCCAGCCTGTTCTCAAGACCCAATTTCAGAGCCACTTCCACATTTTTCAGTATTTTTTACAGTAATAGTCCCTCGCTGTCAATGTTCTTAGTCTATTCCATGGTGCTGTAGCAGGATGCCTGAGGGACATAATTTATAAAGATGGAGATTTATTTCTTACTGTTCTGGAGGATAGCAAGGAAAGCCAGGATGAGGGGGCACACATGTAGTGAGGTCTTCCTTGTGTGTCATCCCATGATGGGGGGTGGAAGGGCACGCGCATGGAGGAGGGAGAGAGGGAGGGAGAGAGAGGGAGGGAGAGAGAGGTAGAGAGAGAGAGGGAGAGAAAGACGAAACTTACTTTCAGAATAACTCACTGTCAAAATAACAAATATTTTCCTGAAATAATGACATGAATCGATTCATGAGAACAGGCTGTTGCATTGGGAATTAAGTTTCAAGCACATGAACTTTGGGAAATCCATTCAAGCTCTAGCAAATGTAAAGGACTGGGAAAAGGTGTACCTTTCTAATGCTAATCAAAAGACAGCTGGGGTAGCCACATAAATAGCCACAAATTTCAGAACAATGGACACTAGTTAGAGAAAAATTGGGTTATTATATGATGAACAATTTGTAAACTCTCTCTGAGAAAAACAGCAGTTCCTAAATTCATGCACATAATAAGGGAGGATCACAATAGGTCAGGAAAAGAATTGTAAATACAGGGCCAGGGATTTAGCTCAGTGGTTTCCCTGCCTGCTGCACAAGCACAAGGACCCGAGTTCAATCCCCAGTACCAAAAAAACAAACAAAAAAAGATTTGTAAATACATACCAGGAGAAATGGGCAAATCTACTAACACAATTGGAAGCTTCAACATTCTTCCATCAGTAATTGATAAATCCAGCAAACATAAAACCATCAAAGATACAGTTGAATTAAACAGCACCATCACTCAAATGGTTCTAGTTATAATTTATGGAATAAACCACCCAACAGCAGCCAAACACACATTCTTTTCAAGCTCATGTAAATATTAAGATTACTATATATTGGACAATTACAACCATCCTATTAAGTTTAAAAGAATAAAAATCTTGTCAACTGTATTATAAAAGCACAATGAATAATGAAAGAAACTTGGAAACTCTCAAAACATTTGAAATTTAATAGCATCCAGCTAAAATAAAAAGTTTAGAAGAGTTTAAAACATACTATAAATATATTATTGAAAATCTAACATAAAAATTTGAGAGATTCTGCAAAAGAAACACTTAAGGAAATTTATACGAATTATACTTACATATTAGAAAAGAAAGAATATTCAGAACCAACAGTCTAAATTTCCATTTCAACAACTACAAAATACAACAAGCATAAAACATGAAGAAGAAAAGAAATCAAATTAAAAGAGTAAACAAAGACATTGAAAGTGAGAAACAATAGAGAACAAAAACAATATCAAAATTTGATTCTTGAAAAGATAAATTATACAGAACTCTAGACAAATTAATCATGAATAAAGAGAGAAGATATTCATTACTATTATCAGAAATGAAAGAATGGTCATTAGTGATCTCATGAATATAAAAATTATAATAAAATATTATGAAGAACTCCATGCCCATATATTTGATAATTTAGATTAAATGAACCAATTCTTAGAAAAAGACAAACTGCAACATTTCACAGTGGGTAAAATATGTATTCTTAATAGATTTTAATACAAATACCTTAAAATAGATAACTATTAACTTTCCAGTGAAGAAAACATTCCCAGGCTGTTTGATTATTAAATTTCAACAAATGTCGATGAAAGAAAATATGTTAAAAATCTATTCTATAAAACAAATGTAATGTTTATAACTAATTTTTTCAGGCAGCTACTACCATAATATCTAAACTAAATAAGACTTTATAAAGAGAACCACAGACTCATACACCTCATGAATCTAAATGTAAAATTCTTAAAACATGTATTAGCAAATTGAATCCATCAATATATAGAATGAATTATACTCTTCACCAGTGTAATTTAATCCAATGGTTCATCTTTAATAGATCAATTAATTTAGTCCACCAGACCATCAGCAGGTTAATAATGAAAATTTTTCTGATCATTGGAGTTGACACAGAAAAAGTGTTTGATGAAATCCAACACCTTTATGTTCTAAAGCTCCCAGCAAACTATGAATAGGGAAAAGCTTTCAAGACGTGATAAGTAATATTACAAAACAGGGACATCAAATTTCCTTAGTGACCAAGGGACACTCTCTCCCTAGGCCCACTACCATTCAGGATTGTACTGGCTCCAGCCTTCAAATGTTTTGTGCCATCCCATTCTGGTGGTTATATATGTGTTTTGTGATCAATTTTGATTCAGTTTCAGTTTGAAGCATGAAACCGAGGTTGAGCTTCATTTTGTGCCTGTGGGCTTTCAATTATTAGTTTTGTTAAGGTTATCTTTCCTCCACTGAATTGGTTTTGAATTTCTTTAAAAGTTTAGCCTATTTGTGTCAGATCATTTCTGGATTCTTTATTTCCATCTATTGATCTTTGTGCCCATTCCTCTGGTTGTATTACATAATCTTAATTCAGTAGCTATATAAAATGTATGAAGTTGTGTTATCTGGTTTTGGGATCAGGAAAACATTTGCATCACAATATGAAATGGGAAGAGTTCCTGAATCTTGTACTTCCCAGAAGGGTTTATATGATATTAGTATTAATTTCTCTTTCAGTGTTTAGCAGAATTCTCCAGTGTACTCATGTGTAACTGAGGATTTCTACATTGGAAGTTTTTTTTATTAAAAATTCACTTCCCTTAATATTAGAAGGGGTGTTCAAATTATGTATATCTTATTGGATGAGTTCTGGGTGGTTGTGAAGAACTGTTCTGTGTTATGTAAGCTGTCAAATTTATACGTATAAAGGTTTTCACACTATTCGCTTGTACCCTTGCTGTCTGCATGGTCCATAGCAATAACTTTTGTTTCATTCCCAATGTTGGTAGTTTTTGTCTTACTTCTATTTTTCTCATTTTTGCTAGCATTTTGTCAGTTCTACTGATGGATGTATTCAGAGAACCAGCTCTTCGATTCATTCATTTTATCCATGATTTTTTTGCTTTCCATTTCATGGATTTCTGCTATTATTTGTAGACTCTCTTCTGTTTTTGTTTTCCTTTTGCTTTTTTCTTTTGAGAAGAGAAGTCTTCAGATGAGAATTTTGATTATCGATTTTATTTTTTTCTTTTCCAATGTGTGCATTAGTATTATACATTTCCATCAAAATTCTTTTAGCTGTGTCTCAGAAATTTTACTACATGAATTTTTATTTTCATTCAAGTCAATGCAATTATTTAAAAATAATGAGACTATTTCCTTGGCCCATCAATTGTTTTGGAGTCTATTTTTATTTATTTTCCAAGACAGGGAATTTTTACTTTTTTTTTTTTTGTTTAGTCCAAGTAGCACTCTAATAAATTTGTGTAATGGCTCAAGAAATGAGTTTTCTTGGAATGTATTTGAGAAGTATTTGCAAAGATTCTATATTCTGCTGTTGTTGGATAAACTATTGTGTAAATAAACTTCAGTTGGATCTTCTGGATATTTTTGATTTTTATGTCCTTGGTGATTTTCTGACTAGTTGTTCAATCAATCATGTACAGGAGTGTTAGTGTTTCCAACTATGTTTATGGGTTTGTCTATTTCTTTTTTTAGATCTGCTCATTTTGCTTTACATAGTTTTGGGTCTGTTACTTGTTACTTTCTTTTTTATTTTTACTAGCACATGTTTGTAGTAGACAATGATTATATTTATTGTGGGAAGTTGGTACCTGCACATAACACATCTTAACTCATTTTATTATCAGTCTCCTTCCTGTTATTCCTGTTGTATGTTAAATTCACACTTAAGATTGTCATATCTTCCTGATAGATAATCCTGTCTTGCATTGTACACAATCCTTCATATATATATATGTGCTTTATCTCATTTTTCTGACACTGTCTTTTATTAATGCTTGCATGACATATCCTTTTCATACTTTTATGTTTAACTTGCCTATATTATTATAACTGAGATATTGAAAAAGACTTGCAGGTCAACTTTTTAATCATTGTCTTCTAATCAATGTATTGAGAACATTTGTAGTTAATGCCATTACTTAAATTTTAAAGCTTAAATCTGTCATTTAACTAAATATTTTCTATTTCATCTCAGTTTTTGTTTACATTCTTTTTTTTAACCTTTCTACAGTTTACTTGAACATTTAAAAATTCATGTTTTTTTGTTTATCTAAAGATTTTTGCCTTTTTGTATAATTTTTCAGTGGTTGTATAACATTATGTATATTTTAATTTTATTTTTCTTAGTAGTACATGTTTACACCAACAGATCAAATAATAGTAAATGGTGGAGAGGTTGCAGGAAAAGAGACCCAATGGTTGGTGAGGATGTAATCCAGTACAAACACTCCAAAAATCAGAATGGAAATTCTGCAAAACAAAAACAAACAAACAAGAACCTCTAAAACTAGAAATTCCATTTGATCCAGTGATTCTCCTTCTAGACATCTTCCTGAAAGACTTAAAGACATTTTGTTGCAGTGATCCATGCACACCCATGTTTATAGCAGCACAATTCATAATAGTTAAATCTTGGAAGTGGCCTATGTGTCCAGCAGCAGATGAATGGATAAAGAAAATGTGATATCTATACATGATGGAGTACTACTCTCTCATAAATAAAGGTCAGCTTCAATCATTTATAGAAAAATTGATGCACCTTGAAAACATAATGTTAAATGAAATAAATCAGACACACAAGCTTCAATATCTCATGGTTTCTCTTATTTGAGAAACCCAAATTATAAATAAAGAGCAAAGTAAAAGATTGATAGTAGGAAGTAGGGAGATAGATCTTTTTCAAACGGAAGGGGATCGAGAGACGCAGGGAGAGAGGAGGGGAAGAAAAGAGAATGAATAAGGGCGTTGAGATGGGTTATGTATGCAGCAACTTCACTCAGTGATATAATACGCATGGAACAATATTTATATGACACTGGTCGGTCAGTATATATTTACAAAATAGATTAAGTACTGCAAGCTTACCTTCCTTTATGTGTGCATAGCCTCCCAAATTTATAACTACCTTTATTTTATCTATATATTTAACCACAACATACTGTGTTATAGTTTTTGCTTTGTCTAAGAAACATAATTTTTTCAAAACACAAGAGGAGCTGCGGATTTAGCTCAGTGATTTCACCATCTGCTGCGCAAGTGCAAGGACCCGAGTTTGATCCCCGGAACCAAACAAAAACAAAAACAAAAACACAAGAGGATTAGAAAAACCTATTGTGTTAATCTATATTTCTGCTTGGTATCTTCCTTTATGAGACCTCTTTTTTCACATTGCCTTTTTATTTAGAGATTTCAATTTAGTTAATTATGCCTTGTGACAACAATCTTTTTCTTGTCCCACATCTGATAATGTCCCGGTTTCCTTCTCATTTCTGAGGAACAGTTTACTAGGTAAACGAGTCTCAGTTTTCATTCGGTTCATGCAAAATATTTTTGCATTTTTTCTGGCTGCATAGTTTCAGAAGAGAAAATCCATTGTCATTCTAATAGTTCCCCTCCATGAGTAAGTTATTATTTCTCTTCATCTACTTTTAGGATTTGTTTTTTGTCTTTAGCTTTCACAAGTTTCTAGTGCATTGGAATAGATTTTGTTGTGTTTCACACGTTCAATGTTCAAATGATTTCTCAAATCTTTGGATATTTACTTCTTCCTAAATTTGTGAAGTTTTCAGCCATTGTTTCCTGAAGTGAGTCACACTTATGTCCCACTTTTTTTGCAACTGGAAACAGAATGGAAATTTCTATCCAATGCTTTTTTATACCTTCCCTCTCTTTTGTAAGATTTTCTATTTTTTAAATAAGACTTTGGGTTTTTAAACTTTTTATTAGTCTGTATTTCCAGCACATAATAACTACATTCATTGTGGGGAGTTGGTACATGCACACAACCCATCTTAATTATGTTTAAAGCCCTTACTTTCCCTTAAGTTCCTCCCCACTCCTTTCATCTCTCAGTCCTCTTCCCATTTGCAAGAGATCTGTCTCCCTGGTTCCCACTGTCTATCTTTTATTTTGCTCTTTAACTCATTTGTACTTTGGATTTCCCTTATAAGAGAAACCATGCTATGTTTAAGCTTGTGTGTCTGATTTATTTTAGTTAAATTATGGTCTCAAGCAGCATCCATTTTCCTACAAATGATTCAAATTTATTCTTCTTTATAGCCGAGTAGTGCTCCATTGCGTATAAATAACACATTTTCTTTGTCCATCTGTTGATGGACATATAGGCCACTTCCAAGATTATCCACTATAAACTGTGCTGCTATAAACATGGGTATGTGTGTATCCTGTGATGATATCTTTAACTCTTTCAGAAAGATACCTAGAAGGGGAGTAGCTGGGTCAAATGAAATTTTAGTTTTAGTTTTTGGAGGAATCTCTGCAATGATTTCCAGCGTTTGAACTGGCTTACATTCCCTTCAACAGTACTTGGGTTCCTTTTGCCCCTGCAGCCTATCCAGCATTTGTTATTATTGGATTTCTTGATGATGGCCATTCTTTTTGGAGTAAGATGGAATCTTGTGTTGTTTAATTTGCAATTCTCTAATTACCAGTGATGTTGAACACTTTTTTTCATGTATTTATTGGTAATTTGTACTTCTCCTTCTGAGAAGAATCTATTCACTTCAGCTATCTATTTTTGACTGGAGCTTTTATTTTGGAAAGTCTAATTTTTTGTGTGTTCTTTATGCATTCTAGATGTTATTCCCCTGTCTGATGTGTAGCTGGAAAACTTTTTTCTCATTCTGTAGGTTATCTCTTCATTCTGTTAGCTGCTTTCTTTGCTGTGCAGAGCTTTTTAATTTGATATAATCCTATTTGCAGATTTGTGATGTTCTTTCTTATTCAATGGGGGTTCTGTCCAGAAAGTCCATGCCTATATCTATGAGTTCAAGAGTTTTATCTATTTTATCTGCCAGCAGCTTAACTGTTTATACTTGAATGTTCACATGTTTTATCCATTTCAATTTTATTTTAATATATGATGAGAGGTATGGGTCTGGATTCAATTTTTTGCACATTGATAGCCAGTTTCCCAAGCACCATTTACTAAGCAGACTATTTTTCTTTCAGGATATGTCTTTGGCCCTTTGTCAAAATCAGATGGCTGAATGTGTCTGGGGTTCTTTCTGTATCTCCTTTTCTGTTCCATTCATCCACAACCTCTTTTTGTGCCAGTACCATACTGTTTTTATCACTTCTGCTTTGTAATATAACTTGAAATCTGGGATTGTGATGCATGCTACTTTGCTCTTGTTGCCCAAGATTGCTTTTGCTATACTTAGTCTCTCCTGGTTCCATATGAATTTTAGGATTGTTTTCTCTAGTTCTGAGAGGAACACTGTTGGTATTTTTACTGTGATTACATGAAATCTCTATATCAAGGGTTTTTTTTCATTTGTTTCAAGCGTGTTTGTAATTGCTCTTGAAGTATTCTATCTTGGCTGATTTAAGTTCTTTACCAGGCAATTCTCACATGTCTATTATGTCATTGTTCACATCTATTGTCTTTTTTATCCAGTTTGAGATATTCTTTCTTCTTGATGTATGAAGGATTTTTCTATTCCAACGTGGAAATATTTGTTTGTATTCAGTAGTTCTGGGTCTTATTCAAATCTTCAGTTTAATTGTATTCCCTGATATCTTTCTGCCAAGGGAAAGGGGATGCTCTTCCATGCACGTGGATTATACCAGACACAAATGCACACTTTCAAATGGATGCATGTGCACACACAAGCACATGCACCGATGTACACAGACACACTTGCGCATCCACCAATACATGCACAAATACAGACCTGAAAACACACACATCTGAATGCAGGCTTGTACACATGCTCATAGGTGCACACGTAGACACAAATGCACAGATAAAAACACATTTGGACACAGAAACATGTCCACATAGCAGAACACACATGTGCAAATGGACACAGACCTCATGTGTCATGACACCAAGACTCATGTGCACACATGTCGACACCCAGAAAATGCACACACATGCACAGACACAAGTGCACACACAGTCGTGCAAGTATGTGGATGCCCAGACCTGCACTCAGCCTCCTGTGACACCTCATTTCTGCCACACAGTGCAGGGAGCTCTCACCTTATCACCTGCCACTTCAGTACAGGGGTCCTGGTACCTGCTGGGTAGTTACCAGTCTCCACTCTCCAAAATGCCTCCTCTTGTGCTCCCAGCTGGGGGTTCGAGAGCAGTCATGATGGTGTTGAGGTAAGCAGGATTCCTGCCTCTCCGCCACAATGTGGGGGGCCCAAGTGTCTCACTAGTGGGTGGCAGGAGTGAAGTTCAGATCCCTATTGGCCTCCTTTGACCCCCTAGAGGTGTTTTGCTGGTGCTCTGTGATTGCTGCATGGGGTGAGAGGCTGGACCACCCACTCTGCTTTCATTCTGTGGTTAGGGAGGGTTCAGTTTTGTCTGCTGTCTTTGTCTAGGCTGGAGTGGGGATTTGCTTACTTTTCTTTCTCTGCAGGCTGCCTCCTGCCTCTTTCCTGGTTCTTTGGTTGAAAAGATTAGACTTTGGGTGGAGCTTGTTCATTGACAGCGCTGGGGAGCTGTTTCTTCAGCACCAGCAAGAGATAATCCAGGCGGAGCAGAAGACTGAGAATGCTCCTCAGAGCCCAACACACCTGCTGCTCTCATCCCAGATTTCAATGTCTTTTTATGTCTGTTTTATATATGATGCTCAGGGGTTGAGATGTGCTTCACCAAGGAATAGGAGCAATTATGTCTTCTCCAAGACCCTGGAACCAAAAGTCCTTCTCTGATTTATTTTTCTCTGTAAAACAAGCCCAGAAATAGTACAGTATTCTGAGATATGGGAATATATTTGTGATTTCAAAGCTTAATCCTCTGGAAGTTTGATTTTAGCTGTGATAAAAAGCATGAGGATATCCTTAAATATATTAGAATTTATATTGATCCATAAAGCTTACTGAAAATATTATTTGGTGGGCAATTTAAAACCACATTCAAATCATGATTAAAAATCAAAACTCAAAAAGAAATATTAATAAAATTAACACTTTCTTACCAATGCCAATTTAAAAGTGAAGGCAAAATTTTTTAAATTGAAGCTACAGAATGTTAAAATTGCAATTTTCAGAATTTTGGACACAAATAAAAAAGGGTTATATAGGAGCTAAATTATTATCTAATATGTAGTAAAATGAAGGCGATTTCTTAACACCAATCATGACTTCTATGCAAAACAAAGATTTCAGATTATCACTTTGGACAGAAAAAATATTTTTCCAACAGATATTACTTGCATTCCACATAATACAATCATGATCAGTTCTTACTAATGAATTAAGTTCATCATATGCAGTGAGTATATAAATTTTTGATAATTAAAGTTCTTGGGTTTTAAAAAATTTTATTGGTATAATTTGGATTTATATTATTATCACATTCATCATAGGGAATTTGTACCTATTCCTGATGTATCTTGATTCCTCTCTTCTTCTTATTCCCCTCCCTTCCCTTCAACCCCTCTTCCCCTCCTTATCTACAAAAGCTTTGTTTCCATTTTTCCTTATATTCTCTTTTTTTTTCTTTTTCCTTCCTTCCCCCCTTCCCCTCCCCAGTTTCCCTTTCCTTTTGAACAATATTTTCCTATTTCATCTTATCTGTTATACATTTTGGTCCTTATTTACACTTTCAGTTTCTCACACCAGAGAGACAATGAGATATTTACACATGTGTGTTCTATTTATTTCATTTAAGAATATAGCTTCAAGGCGCATCCATTTACCTAGAGATGTCTCAAGTTTATCTTTATTTATTTATTTATTTTTGGTACTGGGGTTCAAACTCAGGACCTTGCATTTGTGAGGCAGGCGGCAGAACCACTGAGCCAAATTCCTGGCCCCTAAGTTTATCTTTCTTTATGGCTGAGTAGTACTCCATTGTATTAAAAAAACACAACTTTTCTTATCCATTCATAAGTTGATGGGCACTTGGGCTGTTTCCAAGTTTTAGCTATTACAGATTGTGCTGCTGTGAACAACTCCTTCGGTTTTTTGAGACTGGGACTTAGCTCAGGGACTGGGCTGGTTGTGCAGAGTGACCCTCTCATTGGTACAGGGAAATTTCTTTCTGATTTAAGCAATACTCCAGAAAGGGTCTCTGCACCACCTCAGAAATTGCTGTCGGATTCTCACTGTGATATCTTGTGCTTTTCGCCTGGTTCCTGTTTGCGCACCAGTGGACATTCCTCCTAAGTGTAAGATGATTAGGACGGCACCCAAGTGCACTGCAGTGGTGAAGGCTCCTACTGTCAGCTCCACAGAAGGTTTCTAATAGATGTTAATTTATTGTCATTAAGTCTCAAGATTATTTCTTTCATTTTGTAATGAATGCATCACTAGACACGAGTGATGTGAATGCATCAAGGCATGAACTAAATTAGTATCAACTATGTCTAATTGGGTGTCTGTCCTTTTACTCCCTGTTTGGGTGTAAAGCAGCATCAATCACTCTGTAAACATTTAATGCACATTATCCCGACCTGCAGAAGTAGGGTGGAATCTTGAATTCACTGTTGATCCTCTCAGGCAGTCTTTATAATCTTACCTTTCCACACTACGACTCTGTACCAGAAGAAAGATCACCCAGTACCCAGTGCAGTGCATCCTTCCAGGGCTGTCTGGCTTTCACTTCTTTGAGTTGCTTTACAACTCAGAAGGTCTTAGAATCCTGGAAGTAGGGAGAATGATTCTTTGTGAAAGTAGAAACTCTGTCCTGTAAAGCGATGCCATTGTTATTGCTATATCAGCCAACTGACTTCAGCATTTCTGATGATCTTCACCTGTTATTTAAAAAATTCACCTTCAGGTGCCTACAACAGTTTCCTAGTTCCTTCCTTAACTGATTGACTTAGTAATTAAAATCATTGGCACAAGTTTGTTTTATATTTCGAAGAACATACTTTAGTCATCTTTCAAAGTCCCCAAATTCGGCACTTCAGCATATTTTTGGTAACTTCTTTTCCGGCTCCTAAGGCAGCCAGAGCTGACATCTATCATGGCAGTGACAACTGCAGAAGACAAAACCCTGTCAGTTTTTCCCCCCACAAAAAGGGAGTTGAAGCTCCTTGAAAGTAAGAGCCAGTTCTTCTAAACCAATTTTATTTCTGAAAGTTCTCGTCTGTTGAAATGCTTTATTCTTAAAGTAAGATAGAGTCTGGTTGTAAGGAATTCTACCATACAGTATTATCCTACTATTTGTGGAGCATCCTGTGAAATGGATTTTTAAAACAGATTCCATTTGCAAGGATGCGCTTATTTCTGGAAATCCCATGAGCCCTTAGTTTAGAAGTACACACATAGATTGGCTAAGTTTTCTACTGAGTTTTGAGAATTGCAACTACTGTTTATTTAAGCTAGTATGGTCCTTATTTAGATCTAAGTTTATGTTAATCATAGTACAATGATTTCCATAGCATGTAAGACAATTTATATAGCTATTCTTGTCACTAAGAAGGTATGTAGATTTCATATTCATTTACAAAATTCTACACATTTGGTTTGACTATTGAATCATAAAATTATTGCATGGTGTCCCATGCTTTAATATACAAGGAAAATGTGTTGACTAGAACCTCTTGCTATAATCACGATTTCCAGGTCATATAAGTCATCATTAATGTGTCACCTTTAACTTGGTCTCAGGTGTAAAATATGTCTAGATATGACATTAGCAGACAATTTGATATCATGTCATTGAGAATCTAAGTTTTTGAAGTTCTGCTGCCATGTTGCCTATGTGCTCAGACTTATGGAGAATGCAAGTTTAAGAAGTTGATTCAAAAATCAGGAAAGACTTTGCAATAAGATATCTCAGTAACAAGTCAATGTGAACACTGTAATTGCCACAACGGTGAGACTTCTGCTAAGGTGCATACTGCTATGCTAAGAAAAAGTGGCTTTCAATGAAATGAATTTTTGTGCTTATAAATTGCATTATGTAGTTAAAAGCATCTCCATGCAGCTAGATCCATGTGTAATGAAAACTTACAGATGAGGCAATTTTAAAACCTTGTAAGTATTTAAAGTCCTACTAACACAATCAAGAACTTATTGGACTGGATATTGATATTGAATTGTTATAGAAAGAAAACATTCAAGGACTATGTGGTGGAAATTACTTAAATTTGTTTGTAGTAACTAATGCTCTATTTCTGTTTTTTTTCTGTTTTCCTTTGTTCTTTCACAAATACATGCATATCTTCCAATACTTTATCTCTTACATAGGAACAATATCTGAAAATAGAAGTGAGGTACAAATGAATCTTTTCAGAAAGGGCAAAGAAAGGAGAAATTTTGTGTTTTATAGTTGCGAATCCTCTGGAATGCAGATTAAAAGGTACTTATATCAGGACAAGCCAAACTTCTTTGGGAGTCTTTCATCTTCAAAACTCCTAGCTGAATTCTTTGACATTCTCTTTAGCATCTCAGTGGAGACAGAATAATGTAAGGCTTATAAATGAAGCATCTGGAGACAGGCATATTGGTTTTGTATCATAGGTTTATTTGGAGAAAATTAATTAACCCTTTGATGTTTCCTGCACTGTCTTTTTCATTATTGAAACTTGCATTGAGATATTACAGAGTCCCATGAAGTTGAAATAAATAAATCAGTGACTCCATGCCTGCACTACCCAATCACCTCCAGTGGCGATGTTTTATAAAATTATATTGTATCACAATGATTTTGACATTGATACAATCCACTCATCTTGTTTCAGCTCTCCAATTTTGCTTTTACTCATTGTTATGTGTTTGTGCATATTTAATAACATGCAGAGTTTTATCTAGCATACAGATTTTGATATCAATCATACTCAAGATTCTGAATAGATCCGTCACCATAGGGATTCCTTTATGACCACTCTGTCCTCTTCTGCCCAAGCCTAATTCCTTGCAAACACTCATTTGTCTCCCATTTTCAAAATATTACTACCTTTTAAAATATTAGAATCGCGCAGCATAAAACCTTTTGTGACTAGCTTTCTTCTTCAAGCATTATTATTGGCAGTCTTCCAAGCGGTTACATGTGTTTTGTTTCTTCCTTCTATTTGCTGAGCAGGTCCACCTGGTTTGTCATACCGAAGTTTGGTTACTCTTTTTACACACTGAAAGGCATTTGATCTACTTCCAATTTTAAGTGATTCCAAGTGAAACTACTACAAACATGTGTGCACAAGTTTTGTGTGGACATTGTTTTCATCTCTCTGTGATAAATACCTCAGAGCACAATTTCTGGGCTGTACAATGTGGTAATCATGTGTTTTTATTTATAAGAAATTGTCAAACTTTTCCAGGTTTGGCTGTACTGTTTTATACTTTCGTCGGTTGTGTCCTGATGAAACTATTTTACAGCATTCTTAACAGAATCTTGTGTTAAAAGATTGGCTTAAAATTTTTAAAATCTAAATTAAATTTATTTAAAAATTATACATAAAACATAAAATGTTTGTATATTAATGGAGTACCATGTGATGTTTCAATACATGGACACATTGCGTAATGGTTAAATCAGTCTAAGTTATCCTTGTCTTTTAGGATTGAGCCTGAATTGTAAAAATTTTCTCTTGATTTTTCCCCAGAGTTCTATCATTTTACAAATTATACTTAACTTGACGATTCTTTTTGAGCTGTATTAAGTCAAAGTCTGTTATTTTTGCACATGAATATTTAAATGCTACACCAATATTTATTGAAAGGCTTTGCTTCATTAAATTGTTTAATTTCTCTCTCAAAAATGTCCATATTCATATGTATCTATTTTTGTATTGTAAATTCTCTTCTATTGATTTGTTTATCAACCTTCCCTTAACAATATCTTGATTTTGGGTGGAATATAGCAGGCTCTGATATCAGGTAGAATGATGCTTCTCACTTTATCTTTGTCTATTTGTTTAACTCTTTCAGTTCTTTTTTCTTCCTATTCAAGTACTAGAAAAATATTGACTATGTCCAGAAAAGTTCTAGTTGAATTGTGATATGAATTTCTTTAAACCTGTATGTCAGTTTGGAGAAACCTGTTATATTGTTATATATTGGGTCTTCTAATGAAAACTTTTATATGTCTTCATTTATTTATGTCTTCTTTTTTTCTTTAGTTAGCATTTCATAATTTTCAATAGTCATAACTTTCACATGTTTTTAAAATTTTTATTCTTTGATATACTTTGATATGTTAACTGTGGATGTTATTGGATTTTAAATTTTTGTTTCTACATGATTACTGTCAGTAAACAGAAACTTGTCAGCCTTTGTGGCCCTTTTTTATCATAACACCTTGTGGAACTCATTCAGTACCTCAGATAAAACATTGTTTGGTAGATTTTCTGAAATTTAATGCACAATTGTGTCATCAACAAATAAAGTCAGATTTATTTCTTCCCTTCTGGTTTTATATCTTTCTGCAATAGCTAGAACTTCCAGTAATATTGAATTAGACTAGTCAGAGCAGATATCATTGCCTGGGCCTTGATTTTATCAAGAAAGCATTCAGCTTTTAACATTAAGCATGACATTAAATGTAGCTATTTTTATTAAATCTCCTTTTCAAGCTGAGGTAATTTGTCTCTAGCTCTAAGTATTTGAGAATTTGTACCATAAGCAGATGATGAATATTACCAAATGCTTTTGTATGTCAGTTACTACAATTATATTAATTTTTGTCTTTGGCATATTGACAGTGGAATGGAAGATGTTGGAACAGACTGGAAAGTAATACTGATGATTTTGTAAATGTTAAATCTGCCATGCATCTCTTCAATAAACACCACTTGATCATGGTGTGTTGTTTAAAGATGTTTCTGGATTTCATTTGTTCATGTTTTGTGGAGAATTCTTGCACTTCAGCTTCTGTTACATGTAGTTCTCTTTATTTTCTCTTTTTTGTACTTTTTTCCCTCTGGATGCTGTTAGGGAAATACTGGCATTTGAAAAAGAACTGGAAAATATCTCTTCCTCTTGGCGAGTGAGGTTGTTCAATACTGATTTTGTCCTTCAGTGTTTGAGAATGCACCAGTAAGAGCAGGTAGGCCTTGGGATCCCCAAGCTGCTGCCTTGTGGATGAGTAGCTGTGATGGTGAGTGTCTGTCCAGATGTCAGCTTCATCTGGGCGAACCATGGCACTGGGTGGCTTTCCAAGAATTGTCCCATTCCTTCCATGATACTGAATTTATGAGCTGCTGAGTTTTGTGAGAACCCTTTATTATCATTGTGAGCCATGGGCTTTTACTGATGTTCTCCATTCCTTTTTGATATTCGGGATTTTTATCTTCTGCGTTTTTATTCTGTCAGTCTTTCTAGACTCAGGCAAGAACAATCTTGACAGTTCTTTCAAAGAGCTAGTTTTTCATTTCATTGATTTTTCTCTATTGTTTTTATATTTTTTTCAATTTCATTCGTTTCTACTCTTGGTTTTATTATTTTCACCCTTCTTGTTTTGTGTTTTTATTTTTGCTCTATTTCTGTGTCTCTGAAATGAGAGTTTATTGATTTGAATCTTTTCCTCCTTCTTGAAATAGGCTTTTAGAGCTATAAATTTAAATTTCCCTCTCAGAATTACTCTACCTATGTCCCACAAATTTGGTACATTGTTTTCTATTATAGTTCAGTTTAATGTTCTCTTTTATTTATGTAATGACTTCTTTGACACAAAAATTGCTTAGCTACTTACACAATTTTCATCTTCTTAAAGATTCTCCTGCTTCCTGCACTGATTTCCCTTCGACTCTACCATGATAAAATAACACACTGCATGAGATCAATTTTTCCACATCTGGTGGGTTTCATATAACCCTCAGAGCACCCTGCTTAGTGAATACCGTGGGAACCTGAAAGTAATGTGTATTGTGCTCTTGGGTAGAATGTTCTGTGACTATGCATTTGATTGCTGATTGATTGTGACACTCAGATTTTGTATATCCCTGACCTTTTTCAACATAAGCTACTAAGTGAAACTTACTGAAGTAGTAAATTGTATTTATGGATTCATTTATCGAGTGTGTCAGTATCACAAGTCATTATTTGGTGCCCATATATTTAGGATCAATAATTCTTTCTGCTATACTGATCTATTACTTTTTATCTAATATTTCACTTTGCTTTTAAGTAATTTTGTTTGCTCTGAAGTCTATTTTATCAGACTTTAATATGCCTTCTCTTGTTTTTCCTTTATTAAGGCTGGTATGATGATAATGTTTTCCATTTTTTACTTTGAGTTCTACCTATACATTGAAATGGACGTTTCTTGTAAAAATCATCAATTTTGTTGATGTTATACTTTTCCAATTTCTTACTTTTTGGTGATGTATTTAGATCATTTAAATTTAGAGTGACTCTCACTATGTTCTTTCTTAATTCTGCCATTTTACTGTGTCCTTTTTAGTTCATCTCTTCTAACTATGGTTCCTCTGTTCCTCTATCCTTTCCTTCTATGAAGTGACCTTGAATTTCACTCCAAAGAACAAATGCAGGCTGTGAAGGTCTCCTCAACTCTCACTCATCATGGTCCTGTTCCCTTGGGTCTTTAAGGCTGACATACTAGCGTTTCTGAATATGTCACTACTGTTGTTGTTGTTGCTATTATTACCATCATCACTATTATCATTATTTCAAGTGAGAGAGTCAATATAGTCTTTTTCTCTATCTTGGTTGGAAACAAGTCTTTGTTCTCATATTTTTTTCATACATTCCATTTATTGTCCTTTTCCTGTTTATATAATCCTGTATTTGCCTGATGACAGCTGTTTCATGTTGGTATTAATGTTATTCAGGATTTTTTGCTTGTTTGCTTTGTGTTGCTTCTCAAACTATAAAACCACTTGGACAATTTTGTGTCTTTTCTACCTCAAAATGATCATTGGTCATGCCTTGAGATCCATGAGTTTTGAATCAAAATTTCACTACTTATGAAATAAACCTGTCATGGTGGTAACAATATTATTGTGAGAAATCATCTTCACCTATCAAAACCTGTACTTCCTTTTTTAGTTAAGCCAGTGTAATGCTTTCTGTCTGGATTTGCTATAAGAGCCAAGTGAAATAATAAATATGATAATGCCTAGTAGAAATCTTGATATTTAATGCACATTTAACATGTACTTTTTAAAACCTTACTTCTGTCTCAGAGATAAGGATATGTTTCATTAGTTGTAAAAATCAATGTGTAAGTTTTTTTGGCTATAAAATTTTAATAGTCCTATTGAACCAGTAATTACATGCAGAAATGTTCTTTGTTTAAAAAAGAATTTCTAAGGCACCTGAACTTCATTCTTTTGGAATTCAGATAAGAGGTACATGATGAATGGTATCTGCATGTGCCAAACATAATGTACCATCAATTGTGGCATCTGCTTCTTGTTAGTGCGGTGTCAGTGTATCAAACTCTTGCGTCCACCTGCCCATCAGAACACACCACACACTTCACAGCATTTGAGACAGAAAGCCAGTGCCAAGTGACAGAGCATTGGGACATCTTTAATGTCTGACAATTCTTTCTTTGCTACATGATTGTTAGGATTTGTTTATTCATTTCTTAGAGTTTAATGAATGGAAAAATCATAACTGGGTCACATATAGGTTATATGTTTACTGCCTTGATTGTCAATAATGTGAAGGAAAACTTAATCAATTAAAAATTTTTGAATAAGAAATTATTATAAATTATATCTTGGGATTATTTTTTTACTTATGACCAAAGCCCCAGGGAATGATGAAATAAGGAAGGAAGGAAGGAAGGAAGGAAGGAAAAAGAAGGAAGGAAGGAAGAAAGGGGAGAGAAAGGGAGAGAGAGGGAGCTAGAGAGAAACAGAGAGAGAGAGGGAGAAAGGATAAGACAAGAAACAGACAAGAAAATTCTTGAGGGTGAAAGAATCTCCATGGATATTATCTGACCAGAGACTGTCATTTAACTCTTTATGTATTCAGTTATGTGGATGCTGCCAGAAGAATGTGGTAAAGACAGAAAAACAATTTTTTATAGATCAGAAATGTTCCATCATGATGTACAAAAATAAGACCAAGGACAAGTTTGGCCTCTAGTCTTCCTCTATCCTTACACCTATGGCCTGATCAAATACTTACAGTGTAGTTCCATGTTGGTGAATAATGATAAGATATTTGTAAAGTGCCCCCAAATATTATGGTATGCTTTCCATAGTAACTTTGGAGGGCATTGTTAAGGAACAGAAAATAAAGACAATGTGGCAGTGGAATAAAGTGAGGGGTGACAGAAGTGCTGGTGGGTGATGACCGAGCTGAAGAGCGCACACCTAGAGGAGGCACCGACTGTGCTGTTGCACTCATTACAGACCAGGAACTTGCAGAGAAGGTCAAATCCAGACAAAATGGAAGGGAATCGTCTCCTGCTGACCACTGGGAGCCCTGGGAATAATGCAGGAGCATCCGAAGAGGAGCACTGGAAGGGTGCAAGAGGCAGTGAACCATTTGGGACCCCAGGGCTCCAGAAGTAGAGCACAGGGGGGCCTGGTCTGGTGCAGGTGGACTGCAGATTGAGGTTTCTGGGCCTCGGTGGATTTACATCTCTAGAACGCCAGAATGCCAGAACCAAACACATGTCTGTCAAACAGGAATGTGAAACAAAGGTAGTTTTTCAGACCTGAGAGAGCTGAAGGATTTTTATCTCCAGCCATCTGTGTAAAAATGAATATAAGAAGGCTTAAAGAAACGACAAAAATCATGCCATATGGAAACCTAGATTTAAAGAACAGAATGAATAACCCTGGAAATGAAAATTATGTGCATAAACATAAACATTATTTCTGATTGTTAAAGTTCCTTAAATTTGTACTCGGTTATTTAAAGGCAGTAAAATAGTAATGTATTTTGAGATATAGAGCATATATGGGAATATAATATCATGATAACATGACATTTTGCTAAGGATTTATAAAGAATATTGTGACATTCTTAGGTATTATATAAAGATGCATGGGATAACTTGAAAGGAGAATGCGATGTTATACTTGTTTACCAAAAACTCCAAAGCAACTACTAAAACAACAAAACAAAAAGTAACAGCCAACAAGTCAAAAGAGAAAAGAAAATGTGCAAGAGTTAACCATGACATGTCAACTTGAATGGACTAATGCATGCTTAGCAGATTGGGCAACACGGTTCTGGGAGGTGCCTATGGATGACTGACATGCAGGTCAGCAAACTGAAGGAGAAGATCCATGCTGAACCTGGTGGGAGGTGTCAATAGGATGGTAGCCTGGACAGGATAAAAGGACGGCCATGGCAGACTCTCCTGACAGGGATCCTGGAAGCTACCTCAGAAATGCCTTTGCATTGTTACACACGTGATTTCTACTGATTCTGTGTCTCTAAAAAGTTCTAACTACAACTAAAGGGGTGGTGAAAAGTAGTCACAATAAAATAAAATCAAAAATAAAATTGCTCAATCCAAAGAAACAAAGAGAATGAGAGCAAAGTACAAATGAGATAAATAGGAAAATACAGCTAAAGGGTAGTTGTAGATCAAATATGAACAATCACATATAGATGAAATATCAGATTAATAATGAAACACATACTGAATGAAAAGTAAGTTCCACCAAAATGCTCCTTGCAGAAAAACTAACCATAAATATACAAACAAAATAGGCTAAATATAAAGTAAAATCTACCATTCTGATACTAATGAAATGAAGTCTACAGTTGTTCTATTAATATCAAAGAGTTGAGGCAGGTCTGTGGATGCAGTCCTGAGGTCGCCAGTCATGCTTAAAACACCGAATCAGCCTGCTGTAGACAGGCAGGTCTGCGGACATGGTCCCGAGGTCGCCAGTCGGGCAGAAAACACTGAATCAGCCTATGCCCCAGCAGCATCCCACTGGACCCCCCCACACACTCCTTGGGCCTCTTCTCTGTACAGTCACCTGGTTCAACACTACAAAGATGCAGAGGACACCGGACCACCAGACCACTGTACTGGAGCTAATCAAGTTCTCAGCATTTAAAGAATTCCTGCCCAGAGATAGGGACTTCTGAGCCACTGTCCCACTGCTCCTGGGACAGAGGAAGGGGCTCTTGGGTCACCATCCCTACTGCCACTCCCAGCCCCTGGCTCACCTCTCCCAGCTCAGAAGAGGTGAGCCACGTGGGGGCCAACAGCACCCCCGCACCCTCCCAGTCAAAATGAGAAAACATGTAAATAAGTCTCAAAACCAGACTTCCAGATCACCTACAGCAACCCCAAAGGGAAATGAGATGGAACATTCTGATACTCAACCACCTGGATCCGCTGAACTGGCAACAAAAGGGGATCTGGAAAAAATGAAATCAGAAATAATTTCTCAGATAACAGGAGGAATTTTGCCCCTAGTGCAAGACAGGATTAATAAATCTACAGAGAGGAGCTCAGGAACATGATGGAATCCCAACATAGGAAAAAAATGGAATCCATAAAACAGATGCAAATAGATTTCCAGGAGAAGAAAAATTCCATTGAAAGTCTACACAGCAGAATGAGCCAATGTGAGGACAGAATTTCAGAGATAGAAGATAAGATTGCAATTAATGACCAGGAAAAGAAAAATTGTTTCAAAATTATAAGGAAACATGAGAAATCAATCCAGCAGTTGCTAGACGAGGCAAAGAAGAATAAAATAAGACTGATCAGAGTCAATGAAGAAACAGGAGAGAGTGAAGATGACATAAAAAAACTCTTTGCAGAAGTAATGGCAGAAAACTTCCCAAGCAGGGGAAAAGGACTTGACACACAGATAAATGAGGCATATAGTACTCCAAATAGCCTTGATCAAAAAAAAATCTACAAATAGGCATGTAATTATTAAGATTCCAGAAACTCAACAGAAGAACAAAGTTCTACAAGGAGTTAGAGTAAAGAAACAAATCACATACAAAGGAAAGCCCATCAGAATCACAACAGACTTCTCAACACAAACCATCAAGGCAAGAAAAGCTTGGAGTGACATATTCCAAGCCCTAAAAGAAAACAGCCTCCAACCCAGGTCGATGTACCTTGCAAAACTATCTTTCAAAATGGATGGAGAAATAAGATACTTTGATGACAAAGAGCACATTAGGAACTTTGTGAATACCAAACCAGCACTCCAAAGAATTTTACACAGTATCCTAGGAACAGACACTGAGGATCGCAACCCCAGGAAGCAGAGCAGAATGAACCCATCTGGCATGACAAGAAATTAAATGTAAAGGGGGAGAACCCAACAAAAAGAAAAAGTCATGGCAATGACAAGTCAATATGTTTCAGTTATAACCATCAATGTTAATGGTCTCAATTCACCAATCAAAAGAAATAGACTGGCAGAATGGGTCAAGAAGCAAAATCCAACAATAGGCTGCATACAAGAAACACACTTAATTCAAAAGGAAACTCATAGACTGAAAGTTAAAGGGTGGAAAACAATACTCCATGTGACAGGAACCCCCCAAAAAGCAGAAGTAGCTATCCTCTTTGCAGATCAAGTAGATTTCAAACCAACACTGATTAACAGAGATGAAGAAGGACACTACATCCTTGTAAAGGGAAGAATCCAAGAGGAAGAGATGACAATCATAAATATCTATGCACCAAACACTACTGCACCCAACTATGTAAAACAAATACTAATGGACATGAAAAGTCATATATGCACTAATATAATTGTAGTGGGGACCTCAACACCCCACTGTCACAAATAGATAGATCAACCAGACAAAAAATAAGTAATGAAATACTAGAACTCAATCAAACTCTTGAACAAATGAACTTAACAGATGTTTACAGAGTCTTCCACCCCACAACATCAGAATACACATTCTTCTCAATTGTACATGGGTCATTCTCCAAAATAGACCACATACTCACACACAGAACATGTTTAAGTAAGTGCAAAGGAATTGAAGTTATCCCCTGTATATTATCAGACCATAGTGCAATGAAATTGGAGATCCATAGCAAAAGAAACTGGGAAAATTTCATAAACATGTGGAAATTGAACAACACACTTCTGAATAACCAATGGATCACAGAGGAAATTAAAGAAGAAATCAGACAGTTCCTTCAATTAAATGACAATGACAATACAACATATTGGAATCTATGGGACACGATGAAAGTAGCCTTAAGAGGAAAATTCATAGCAGTGAATACACATATTAGGAAAACAGAACAAGCCCAATTAAACAACCTGATACTGAACCTCAAGCTTCTAGAAAAAGAAGAGCAGGACAACCCCAAAGTTCATACAAGGGAGGAAATTATAAAGATCAAAGGAGAAATCAATGCAATGGAGACTAAGAGAATGATACAAAAAATCAATGAAGCCAAGAGTTGGTTCTTTGAAAGAATCTACAAAATTGACAAACCCTTAGCCAACCTTCTCAGAAAAAGGAAAGAAAAGGCCCAAATCCATGCAATTAGGAATGAAAAGGGTGAAATGACAACAGACCCAGCAGAAATCCAGAGGATCATCAATACCTACTTCCAGAACCTATATGCCAATGAGATGGAAAACACAGAAGAAATTGACAGATTTCTAAATACATATGAATTACTAAAGTTGAATGAAGAAGACCTAAAAATTCTAAACAACCCACTATCGACCAATGAAACTGAAAACATAATTAAAAACTTATCAACTAAGAAAAGCCTGGGCCCTGATGGCTTCACTGCTGAATTCTACAAGACATTTAGAGAGAAACTACTGCCACTACTGTTTAAACTCTTCAATGAAATTGAAAGGGAAGCAATACTCCCAAATTCATTCCTGGAAGCAAGCATCACCTTGATCCCCAAAGCAGAGAAAGATCCAACCGAAAAGGAGAACTATAGGCCAATCTCACTAATGAACATAGATGCAAAAATCCTGACTAAGATCTTGGCAAATAGAATGCAGAAGATCATCAAGAAGATCATACACCCTGATCAAGTGGGATTCCTCCCAGGGATGCAGGGATGGTTCAACATACACAAATCAATCAATGTAATACACTATATCAATAAAGCCAAGGACAAAAACCATATGATTATCTCCATAGATGCAGAAAAAGCATTTCATAAAATCCAAAATGCATTTAAGATAAAAACCCTACAAAAAATTGGAATAGATGGTCTCTACCTCAAACTGATAGAAGCCATCTATGAAAAACCAACAGCCAATATCATACTAAATGGTCAAAAACTGAAATCCTTCACACTAAAATCAGGAACAAGACAAGGATGTTCACTGTTACCACTCTTGTTCAATATAGTTTTGGAAACATTAGCCATGGCAATTAGACAAGAGAAAGAAAAAAAAGGAATCAAGATAGGAAATGAAGAAGTCAAATTGTCATTATTTGCAGATGACATGATACTCTATATAGAGGACCCCAAGAACTCCACCAAAAGTGTTAATAACCAAATTCAGTCAAGTAGCTGGT
Organism: Heterocephalus glaber; assembly: GCF_053883595.1. Lineage (NCBI taxonomy): Eukaryota > Metazoa > Chordata > Mammalia > Rodentia > Bathyergidae > Heterocephalus > Heterocephalus glaber. The sequence continues at coordinate 12,281,937 of NW_028258381.1, forward strand.
TACAAGGTCAACACACAAAAATCAATAGCTTTCCTCTACACAAATAACAGACTCACTGAGAGAGAAATAGGGCAAATAATTCCTTTCACAATAGCATCCAAAAAACTGAAATACCTAGGAATCAACTTAACGAAAGAAATTTAAGATCTTTTCTTTGAAAAGTATAGCACTCTGAAAAGAGAGATTGAAGATGATATCAGAAAATGGACAGACATCCCCTGCTCCTGGGTAGGAAGGATTAATATAGTGAAAATGGCCATACTTCCAAAACTCCTATATAGATTTAATGCAATTCCAACTGAGACCCCAGCAGCATACTTCACAGACCTTGAGAAAACAATCCAAAAATTCATTTGGAGCAAGAAGAGACCCAGAATAGCAAAAGCAATTCTAGGTAACAGAGACATGGCAGGGGGTATCACAATCCCCAACCTGCAACTATACTACAAAGCTACTTGATAAAAACAGCATGGTACTGGCAAAGATACAGACCTGAGGACCAGTGGAACAGATTAGAAGATGCAGAAACAATGCCAGATGCACTCAGCCATTTTATCTTCAATAAAGGAGCCAAACACCCTCACTGGAGGAAAGAGAGCCTCTTTAATAAATGGTGCTGGAAAAATTGGGTTTCAACTTGCCAAAGATTAAAATTAGACCTCTATCTCTCACCATGCACTAAACTAAAATCAAAATGGATTAAAGATCTAAATATTAAAATAGAAACTCTGAACCAGTTGGAACAGAGGTTAGGTAGAACTCTTGAAGACATTGGTGTAGGAAAAGATTTTATGAACAAAACCTCAGTTGCCCATGAACTAGCACAAACAATCAACAAATGGGATCTCTTCTTACTAAAAAGCTTCTGCACAGCAAGAGAAACCACCAGCAGTGTGAAGAGACAACCCACAATGTGGGAAAAAATCTTCACCTGCTTTCCCTTAGACAAAGGCCTACTATCTCTAATCTAAAAAGAACTTAAAGAGATCAGACCTCCCAAAGTTAAAGACTCAATCTGAAAACGGGCATCTGAAATGAACAGACATTTCTCAGATAAGGAAGTAGAAATAGTAAATAAATACATAAAAAAGTGTTCAGCATCACTGGCCATTTGAGAGATGCAAATGAAAACAATGCTGAAATTCCACCTCACTCCAGAAAGAATGGGTGCTATCATGAAGTCAACCAATAACAGATGCTGGCGGGGTTGTGGGGAAAGAGGAACCCTGCTCCACTGCTTGTGGGAGTGTAGACTGGTGCAACCACTGTGGAAATCAGTATGGAGATACCTCAAAGAGCTAGGACTGGAAGTCCCATCTGACCCCACTATTCCACTGCTGGGGATCTTCCCCAAAGAATTAAAAGAATCATACCACAGTGATATATGTGTGCCCATGTTCATAGCAGCACAGTTTGTGATAGCTAAAACTTGGAAACAGCTCAAATGCCCATCAACTGGAGACTGGATAAAGAAAATGTGGGCTTTTTTATAAAATGGAGTACTACTCAGCCATAAAAAATGAGAAATTAGAGACATTTATAGCTAAGTGGATGCACATTGAGGCAATACTCTTAAGTGAAACAAATAGGACACACATGTACAAATACCGAATAGTTTCTCTGGTGTGAGAAACTGAAATTATAAATGGGGACTAAAATGTATGATAGGTAATGTGAAATAGGAAGAAAAGGGGCAAAGGTGAAGGAAGTGCGAGTGGTAGGGGAAATGAAAGAAGGGAATGGAATTAATATGAGTAAATGGAAAAATAGGAACAAAATCTTTGTAAATAGGGAGGAATGGAGGGGTTGAAGGGAGGGCTGGGCAAGGGTGAAAGATGGGAACCAAGAGAGATTGTGTAAAGGTGCAAGTTTCCAATGATGAATGTCATTATATTGTATACCTAAAATGTACTAATGATTAGAGTGAATAATTGATAATGTAAAATGGGAAGAAAAGTTCCAAAGCAGTAGGGGTAGTGGGAGGGGCAGGGGAAAGGAAAGAAGGAAAAGGAAAAATGATGAGAAATGGAAAAAATGGAAATAAAGTCTTTGTAAATAGGAAGGATGGAGGAGGTGAAAGGAGGGCTAGGAATGGAGAAAAAATAAGAACCAAGATGCATCATGTAGAGGAACAAGTTCCCAATGAGAAATGTAATTGTGCTGTATACCTACAATGTACCAATAAAAGAATTTAAGAAATAAAAACATCAAAGAGTTTTTTTCAGAAAAAAGAATATGCCCAATAATAAAGTGAATCATTTCATAATGATAAAGGGGCTAATTTGTCATGATCTTTTAATCCTTAATATACATTCACTTATTAATAATGTTCAAAATATGTACATGGAACAAAATTTAATAAAAATGATAATGAGAATTGGATAGGTCCACAATTATGGCTGGATACCACTTTATCAATAAATTAATAGAGGAAGAATGAAAATAAGAAAGAATGGAAGACAGTTTAAAAGCCAGCACTGCCAACCATTATGACCTACTTGATAATTATACAATTCTCTCAGAAATAGAATCATGCAACTGCTATTCAAGTCTATTCTCAGCAAGGTAACATCTGTACTTGTCAGAGTTTTCCAAAGACACAGAACCAATAGAAAAATAAAGTGAGTGTGTGTCACTGTGTGTGTGTGTGGGGGGGGTGTTTCCACATGTAGATAAAGAGATTTTGGAGAACTGGATTATGTGATTTTAAGGTTTCAAGTCCCAAACCTGCAGGGCGAATCAGCAGGCTGTGAGGTAGATGAAATAAGTCAGGTCCAAAAGCAGGCTGGAGCCAGAGTCAATGAACAAGGTCTCAATTTATGCTGTCTAACCACTATAAAATGAAATTACAATGTGGTATTAAGTAGGAACTAAACAAAAGGGTTGTGGGTGTAGTTTAGTGATAGTGTAATTGCCTAGCAGGTATAAGGCTCTGAGTTTGATTCCCAGCACAAAAAAAAGGAAGACATCTATATAACAAAATTTTTTAAAGTTCTAAAAAATATCACAGGTACAGGAACAAATACATTGAAAATATGAAAATATTTTAAACTGAATTAAAATAGAATATAACATATCAGCATGCATGGGAATAGATGTAGCAGTGGTAGAAAATAGTTTCATGATGACACTGAACACCTGTATAAAGTAATCAGTGATCTCAGTACAGTATCAACTTAAGAAACTAAAAACAATGAGCTAAATTAAGTCATATTTGATGAGTGGGTAGAAAATAGTAATGACGAGAGAAGAAATCAATGAGCTATAAAACATAAGCAGTAATGAAAATTAATAAAATAAATGGTTGAATCATTCAGAAAATAAAATTGTTTTTTAAAAAACCTTAGAGAAACAGAAAGAAAAAAGTGAGAAGGGAAAACATTTCAATATAAAGAATGAGTGAGTTGCATCAGGACAGACTTTGCAGCTATTAAAAGAAAAAAAGAAACAGTACAAACTTTTCACCAATAAGTTCAGCAATTTAGATAAAGTAGAAAATTTTCATAATGGTGCAAACTTCCAAGGATTATTAAAAAAGAATTTGGAAATTCAGAATAGACTGCATCTACTTGTAGAAAGCGGAGTCTGTGATAATCTCTAATAAAGAAAACTTCTCATAAAATTGCCTCATTGTTGAATTTGTCTACACAACAAATAAAAGTTTTGTATGCAATATTTATGAAACAGGAAAAATGAGACTTTCAAATTTTTTTGAGGCCAGCATTCCTCTAAAGCAAAAATGAGGAAAATCATCGTGAAACATGAGATCCATAGATTTTCTCATGATTATAAATGCAAAAATTCTCACTTGGGCCGGGGATTTAGGTCAGTGACACCATGCCTGCCTAAGTTCCTGAGTTCAATTGCCTGGTACCCCTGACCCCCAAAAAACAGAAAAAACAATTCTCATTTAAGGTTTAGCAAAACTAGTCTACCCTGGTGGAAATAATCCAAGGAATACAAAGACTTAGTATTTAAAGATCAGTCAATGTAGTGATAGAAAATACTGGTTCAAAACAGATATATACAGCAATGCAACAATAGAAACCCCAGAAATAAATCCACACATTTATACTCAACAGATGTTTGAAAAGAGTGTCAGGACCACACATAGGAGAAAGAATAGTTTCTCCACTAAATGCTGCTGGGAGCACTGGATATTCATCTGCAAAAGCATGAAATTGGCTATCTCACAGCATATACAGAAACCTACTTAAAATGGATTAAAGACTTAAATGTAAAATCTGAAACTGTAGAGTTACTACCAAAACCCCAACAAAAATCTAGGGAAGGGACTTCTTAGCATTACTTTCACCATTAACTTTTAAAACCATGAATCACTCCTGGAGATTTAATGTACAGCAGGGCCATGACAATTTACAGTAATGTATACTTGAATTTGGCTATGAAGATAGATATCAAGTGTTCTCATCACACATGGAGTAAAGGAAAATGGCAACTATGTGAGGTGGCAAATATGTTACTCAGCTTCATTATGTTGTTCATTTTGCAATATGTTAAAAACACCAGGTTATACACCATAAATCTATACAATTCTTGTCAATTATAACTCAAGCAAAATACCAAAAATGACATATTAAGAAAATAGTATAGCCCATAGTGTAAATGTAAAAAGAAGAAAAAAAGATCATCTCGAGTTGAACAAATGATACAAAAAACTCAGCATTGATTTTTTTACTAAAATAAAACTAAACACCAAAAAGCCAAGCCAAACCAAACAAACTTCAGAAAAGTCAGAATGCAAAGATGCTTTCTAAAGCTGAGAGAGGGCATCTATGGACCACTCACAGCTAATACTCTACTTAGTGGGGAAAGAGTAATGTGTTCTTATTGAGGTCACAAATACTGCAAGTATGTAGGCTTCATGATTTCTATAAAAGATTGCACTGTAGATTTTAGTTTGTGTCATACGTAATGAACAAAATAAACCCAGATTGGAAAGAAACAGATTTCTTTACATAATCACCTACGGAGAAAATCTTATTAGTCTACCAGAACCAACTACTCAGTTTACCAAATTTGCTAGCACTCTGGACATTATGTAACAACACTGAGGGTAAATTAAGGAAGATCCAACTAAGGAAAAATCACACACCATGGTCGTAGCTTAGAAAAGTCACTATTGTGACCATGTCGCTTCTGTCAAAATTACTCCATAAATTTAATGTAGCATAACTCAAATGCCCAGCAGGCTTCTTTGTAGAAACTGACAACCTTATTTAGAAATTCATATGGAAATGCAAAACTGATTTTATAAAGAATGATAAAGTTGAAGCAGTTATCTTTCATGTATTCAAGAATTGTTCTAAGGCTAATGTAATCAAGAGAACACACATTAGCATAAAGAGAGGCACAAGTTCAATAGAACAGAGATGAGGACTCAAATCCACACATCTATGGCCAATTGATCTTTTCTGCTTTCTTTTGTGAGACAGGGTCTCACTATATAGTTCATCCTGGCCTTGAACTCACTATGCAGCCCAGGCTGGCCTGGAGCTCACAGCAATCCTCCTGCCTCAGCTTCTTGGATGGTGGGATTACAGGTATGTGCTGCCACGCCCAGCTGGCCAATTGATCTTTTAAGAAAGGTGCGAAGTCAGAAGAATGATACAAATGGCATTATGTCCAGTAAATACTGGTAAAATAAGGTATGAACAAAAGATTACTTTATCCCTTCCTTCACAACATATACAAATATAAACTTGATCAGGAATATAGCTATACATACAAAAGTCAAAACTTCTAGAAGAAAATCCAATCACTAAAATTTTAGGTGTGTATATAGACATCTATAGCCTAACCTATAAGAGAAAAAAATATCAGTAGTAAGATACCAATGCATGGTTTAAAACCATGGTAACCACCTGAAGAATTCAAAAGAGTTTCCATGTCCGCAGAGTGAGGCTGCCCTTTTGTAGGTTATAGCTGATGGTGCTGATATACAGAAATCACCGATGTCACCAAGGAGACCCAATCTCCTTCTACCTGGAGGCTGGGGGAAGCAGAAAATCAGCCTGGTCTTAGAGGGAGCTGCACCTCTCAAAATCCCACATCTCCATCCACGGAAGCCAAAGGAGCTTTTTCTCAATGCTAGCAGCCTGGATACGCTGTCTGCTCCAGAGCTTGAGGGCCAGATTAATCGTGCGTGATCCACACCAGTGAGTAAAGGTACCCAGGTCCCTGGCTCATCACTGAAATACTGCATACCCTGGACCACACAGTGAACGATCAGGAGAATCTCCCACATGTTCCACCCGTTTCATTCATTGCTTATACCTCTGGCTGCAAGTGAATGCTCTTTCTTCATTATGATCTTCCTTTCTCTAAAAAATGAAACTTTGTATCCCATTTCTACTGTATTTTTCTAATTTTCTTTGCAGTCAAACTCATCACTGGTGTTTTGTTTAAGTTCCCGTAGTTTCTTCTCAAATTTTCATTTGCTGTTTGTTACCAGCCTCCTTTTCTGCACATGCACTCATCACTTCCCAGCATCTCCCAGTTACTCTTCCGCATTTGGGTCAACTTTGAAGCTTCAGCACAGGAGAGAGAACATCCTTGGCTTTCTGTACCTGCTGCTTTCACTTCATGTTCTCCAGTTCCATCCATTGTGCTACATAGGAAAGGATTCCATTTCTCTTTAGAATTAGATAACACTCCATTCTGTATAGATACCACACTTTCTTTGTGTTGAACTATCACACTGAACTCTATTAATAAATAAAATTAGTACATGTTAAAAGAAAAATAAAATAATTTTATATGAACCAAATCCAAGAAGTTTTTGCCTCTAGAACTTCATAAATTATGGTTTTAATCATATCGCATATCTGTATCATTATATACAATGCCACTTCTCTGACACTACAAGGGGACACAAATGATCAGTGATTTCTCCTTGAAACACATTATTCATTTTGACTTACGACATGCAGACTGCTTCTATTCTTTGGTGTCTTGACATTAAAAATGCAAGTGCCACATGGCTCAGTCCTGGAGTTCTCTTTTGATTGTACTCACAGTAATTCCTCTGATGATCATGTCCAATCATAAATGGATTCCTCTAAAAGTTACATTTTCATCTCTGACCTCTGCCCTTCTAGATGTCTCAAACCTTATGTGCCATAAAGGGAGCTGCTGATGTGTGTGGGTCAGATTCCCTTTGCTGGGACAGAACAGCTGAGAAAACAACTGAAGGGGAGGAAAGAATTTCGGCTCTTTCCTTCCGAAGTGTGGTCTACAATCAGCAGGCTCCATTGCTTTCAGGCCAGTGGGAAGGCAGAACCATCGTGCTGGGGTCTTGGTAGAAGCAGCCAGGAACCAGGAGGGAAACCCAGGAAGGGAGGGAAGGGGCCAGGCCAGGGCACAGTCCCCATGGCCCTCACAACCAGCTCTTTCCAACCAGGCCCTGCCTACAGTTCCCATCACTTCCCAACACTTCATCAATTATGGTCCCATGGATGGTTAATCCATTTAGTGGGGCCAGAATCCTCAGCCCCTGATCACTCTGAAAGTCCATCCACTGGCCACCAGTGCTCCTACATGGTGGAGTTTTGTGTAGGACATTTTGGATTCGAAGGTGACAGGATGTGAACCCCAGCCCTCTTCCACCGGGCTCCTCTGTTGCTGTCAAGTCCGTCTGTGCTCAGCTCAGTCCAGGTCCTGCTCCCTCTTCACAGCACCTGTGGATGAGCAGGAGCTCCAGGTGCTCCACTTTCTCAGCCATTGAGCGTCTGATTGCCTTGGGCACACTTTCCTGATCCAATCTGCCCAAAGACCTCCCAACTGTTCACCTCCGTCCTGTGAACTGATCCACAGCAGTTTCTTCTCCTGATCAGGCCCGCTTTGGACACATCCATCTTAAAGGACATACTGACCTCCTGGGTGCTTTCCCCAAGCATTGGCAAATTCCAATATTATATAAACACTACTATATACCTTTATACCTTTTTATATTAAACTGACTTATCAAGTATTAAACAGCACCTAATTATACATTAAATCACACATAAAGAAACTGCAAAAACCCCCAAATGAAAGGAAATGTAGCCTTGAGTGAATCCATCTTACCTGAATTCACTCTGGCTTCTTTAAGGACTTGTGCAGCCAGCATGCTGTTGGACTGCCTGTTTTTTGCTGTGCTGAGGACTGAACCCAAGGCCTTCATACTGAACTATGTTTCCAGCCATTTGTTATTTTTATTTCGAGTCAGGCGCTTCCTAATTTTTCTAGGAGAACTCAACCCTGTGAGCCTCCTACCTCTGACTACCAATGACTCTAATATTGAATTGTTTTACAAAACACTTACTGTCAGAAAGCATGTTTCTTTGAAAAAAAGAGTATTTTTTCCTTTTATTATTTCTACAGTGCCTTGAAGATTAAGTGACACACAGAAAGCATGCCGGAGATATTTCTTAAACTGAGTGGCTATTTCTCTGCATTTGATAACTATTGTCAATCACAAAGAGAAAACATTTCCTGCCAAGTAGCTGCTATGGGCACTTGAACAAATTCCAGTACGGAGGTCTCTAAAAAGTTAACTTTGCCAACCCAGTCATTTTTAAAGAGATTTTTCAATATTTTTAAAGGTTTTTTTGCAGAATATAAATTATCCCTTCTAACATGCTGCCAAAGCAAAAGAAGTAGGAATTTTACTTTAAAAAAAAGGTCACTTCAATTATATAAGGTCTGATTCAATATATAACCTTCAGCCTTTATAAGAAAGTGTCAATTCTAATCCCTCAAAGAAAAAGAAGGTAAAGCAGTTGAACAGCTTTTGAAGGTAAAAAAGGATTTTTCCGGTGAGAGATATGCTAATTGACAGGCATATTTAAAAGTTTAAAATAAACTTCAAAGATCTAAGATCATCCTTCACATACAGAATTCAAAATTTCAAGAATCAACACATTACAATTTAGAAGAAAGAATTAAGGGAATATGTTGGTTTGGGGCTTGGTACTAAGACATATTTGTGGGAAAAATAAACTTATTACTTTAATATTTCAATCTTACTGAACCTGCCTTAAAATGTTGAGAAATTATTAAAACTTTGCAGAAAAAATGCTTCTTATCTCATTATTTAGGTTGTTCACCTACAAAATAATTTTAGGCTGGCTTCAAAAATATATTCATGAGCGATGCTAGCAAAAATAGCAGAGTGAGAAGCACCAATAGTTTGTCCCTCCTTAAAAGCAATGAAAACTCAGCAAGGCTGTTGGAATTAACATTTTGAAAATTCTGGTAACTAAGCACAAGCTCGCAGTAACTAGAACATTCATTGGGGAACAGTGGCAGCTCAATCTAGGTGAGAACGGCCAGCTTCAGGGTGTTTTATCTTGCTCTGGCACCATCTTCAGCTCCTCAACTTGGTGGCCTTCAAAGCAGCATTCCACATTCCTGAAAGGGGACCCAAGAAGAAGAAGCAGAGGACACCTTATGTAGAGTCCTACAATGTGTATTTTCACTTCTCTGGTGGCTCTGAAAAGGGCTTGCTTTTCATCTTGCCTTACTTAGGCCACTCCTAATTTTTTAAAAAATTGGTTTTACTGTCTGGGACTCAAACCCATGGCCCCATAAATGGTAGGCCAATCCTTTACTCAAACTCCTTTCCCTTCCTCTTCCATCCCCCTTCTTTCTTTCTTTCTTTCTTTCTTTCTTTCTTTCTTTCTTTCTTTCTTTCTTTCTTTCTTTCTTTCTTTCTTTCTTTCTTTCTTTCTTTCCTTCCTTCTCTCCTTTCTTCCTTCCTTCCTGTCTTTTTTTCTTCCAGTGGTTCTAGGGATCAACTCACCTAGAATTTTAATGAAAAATGTTTTTGTGGATTTGGGATTTGAAGCATTCATTATTGAACTTTTTCAATAATAACAATAATTATTTCAATTCCTCCATTCTTCAAAGTTTCTTCTCACCGTTTGTTACTGTTTTTTATGGTGATATTTTCATTATTGGTGTTGATTTATTTTTAAAATTTGTATTACTATGTGTCTGTGGTACATAATGTTTACATTCCTCGTGTGTAGTTGGTGCATGTACATAACACATCTTAATTCCTTTTTTCATCTGTTTCCTCTCCTTTGCCTCCCCTTCCTATATCTCTTGACCCCCTTCCCATTCGAGAAAGATCTATCTCCCTACTTCCTAGTATCTGTCTTTAATTTTGCCCTTTTTTTATACTTTTGGTTTCTCATTCAAGAGAAACCATACAGTATTTAAGTTTGTGTGTCTGATTATTTCCCTTAACCTCACAGTCTCAAGGTGCATCCATTTTCCTCCAAGTGACTCAAGTTGGTCTTTCTTCATACTTTCTTGGGGTAATTATATAGCTTATGGTTTTGCATTCATGGTTTTACCGTGAAGTCTAGCTCTGTTGGCATCAGATTTGTACTTTAGTTGTCAGTAATGAAGGGTTAGAAGATTGTCTTTAGTGCTTTTCCTATACACCTTTCATCCTGTGCTTAGTGTTCTTGTATGAGAAAACTTCTAAAGTACAGGTAGTTCACAATTGTGACAGGAAAGCTTAATTGTCAACTTGATTGGCTTGGGAGTCACAGAAGGGACTGGGAAAGCACAGGTGTGGGTGTGTCTAGAAGGGTTAGGGGTGTGTGACCTTGGGGACTGTATCTGGTCACTCTTCCCCTCATCTCTGATGCTGTTTCCCTGCTCTACTTCCTGGCCACCAAAAACCGAGCAGCACTGCTCCATCACATCATTCCACCATGATATTCCTAGCTTCAAGCCAGCTGACCACGGACTGAATCCTCTTAAACCATGAGCCAAATTAAACAAATTAAGCTTGTGGGTGTTGGGTCATTTGTCCCAGTGATGGAAAAGCTAAAGTACAAGGTAGCCTTACCTGTCCCAGACCAGACAGAAGGGAGTCACAGGTGCCTTCTCCTTACTGCCAACTGGATCCCCAAAACATATTAAACATTTCTAATATTCCCTGTGTCTGTGTATTTCTCAAGGATTTCTTTCTTTTTTTATTTCCAGGCAGACACTTCTTCTCAAATAAAAATATGACCATATGCTTCTGCACTTTTGCCATGACTTTTTACTGTTTAGGTAATTTCAGGGAATATATTACAGCATTCTGTCTCCACTGAACTGACCTCAAAAAAGGATCAGCTGCTGCCCTCTGGGAATAGAGATTTTCTAGAAGGACAAAAGTTCAGAAAAAAAAAATCAACTGAGAATTTAGGTAGTGATTTCAATGCAGTCTTGCTCCCCCCTTTCTGCAATCTTACCAACTTTTGGCTGTGTCACAAGTGACCTGGGATAAGAGGGATGGAGGAATTTCAAGTTAAGGCATCATAACCATAAGTCTTAAAAGGTTCAGTAGTTTCTGTTAGGCAGACAATTTCCAGGATTCTGAAATGATTGATTTGGTTTATTTTGTCCATGTTTCATTTTTTATTAGAAGAAGAGCAAGTTAACTTAGATCTTTATTTTGCCATTCTGGTAGTTGATCAAAAAAGTTTCTGTGAAATTTAGGGAATGATAATGAAGTAGAAGGAAATTTCTGCAGGACTATCTTAGGTATTTTTGATAACATTCTTTGTTATTTTTCATATCTAATTTTGGTTATGTTTCTTGAATATATTTGATGTGTTACTATACACTTGGGATAATGACTTTAACTTAGGACTACCTGTCCTAGTTACACTGTTATTGATTTTCCTCACAAGTGGAAAACAAGTACAACAGACTTTCTTGAGATCGTCTGATGCCCTCTGTTATCCAGTGATCTCTTAGTTTGTCTTTCCTATGGATTCCGAACTTCTTTGGAGCCCAGCATCGATATGGCACCAAGAAAGGTTTATTGAATCAGAATTCAGCTCAAACATTTGAATTCTACAGATATGATAGTCTCTTGTTTTTACAAACCATTGCTACTAGTAATTCTATGCATGTCTTCTTCCTACTGATAAACCCTGTAGTTTGTGTGGCAGATCAGTTCTCCTTTCCATCTAACCCTGAACTCAAGGCCAAAAACCAAAACAAACAAAAAATAGTCAAATCCTTATTTTCAAAAAAGAATGAAGCTATTCCATGGAATTCATGAGATTTAGGCCATTAAGCTATGTCTGACTCAGTTTTGATGAGGCATATTATTCCAATTTACATTTTAAATAATTTTTAAAAATCAAATTATCTGACTACTTAAATGCTGAAAGAATATCTGATCCTGTCACTTTTACTTTATTATAGTTTCACTGTGCTCATTATGTAATCTGCACCATCTCCCAATTCTTATATTGTATTATCAAAGGTTCTTTTTTATGCATTTTAAAATAAATTATGCATATTACCACAAATACTTCAAAATGCACATTATTAACATTTTACCATTTTAACATATTTAAAATTTTTGTATGTTAAGATTTTATTAGATTTTTAAATAGTAGTCTAATGCTTATTATAATTTTCAATATATTTTGATATCTTTTTGAGTTACTGTCATGACTTACATTCTCCAAAGCTGGGGTTTTTCTTCACCCTCATGAAATTGTATTTATCTTTTCATACCTGGTCATAACAGTTGGTAATTTTTGTGTGTGATACTGGGGATTGAATCTAAGGCCCCCATACATGGCTACATTCCCAGCACTTTTTCAAATTTTTAAGTATTTTTTTTACTTTATTTTATTTGTAAAGTTTTATTCGTGCACATTAATATTATGTGATAAACAGTAGGGTTTCTTTTGGACTTTGGTATGCTTTAGATATAGCAGTTTCAATTTTATTACTCTCCTCTCCATTTTCTCCCCCTTCTCTTTTCCTCTTCCTTGTTTTCAGAAGTCTATCTCCTGCTTTCTTGCTCTTTCTTTTATTTTTATTATTTATTAATTCATGTATTTTTTCGGTTTCTCATAAAAGAGAAATCACATGATATTTAACTTTCAGAGTCTGGCTAATTTCACTTATCATGATATTTCTGAGGTCTAGCCACTCTTCCTGCATTCTTTATGGCTGAGTAATATTTCTTTGTCTATATACCGCATTTTCTTCATCCTGCTTAGAACTGTTTTTTGAGACAGAGTCTTGGTAAGTCCCTAAGTTGTACAGACTGGGATCAAACTTTCAATCTTTCCCCCTTAGTCTCCCAGAGCGCTAGGATTACAGCATACATTTCCACATCCTTCAGTAATAATTAAAATTACCCTTTACTCTATATTCCCTTTTCCAAGGTCATTTGCCTGTTGTCACACCTTAGAATTTATTGTGCCTTTGAAAAGCTATTAAATGATCTCCTTTAGTACACTCAAACATGATATAGTAGCCTTTGAATTTGCTGATTTCTGTGTCATTTGGCTTCATCAAGAGACACTGAGTATTTCAATGCAATAAGTGGAGGTAAAAAGGTAATTACTATGAAAGATGGAAGGTACTATATCCTATGATATTCTCAAGAGAACAGATAGACACACTAGTCAAAGAAGAAACAGTTTTGTAAGTTGAGGAACCAACTCAGGGAATTAGGATGTGAAAACAACACAATCATTGATCAAGACTGAAATGTACAGGTTTGGATCAAAAGATTCTTTTTTTTTTTAAAGGTGTTCAATAGTTAGAGAATAACACCTTAGATATAGGCTTTAATATTTAATGCAGTAGATCCAAGTCAGTGTGCGTGACTGAAGTGAATTCTGTTTAGGCATTTGAAAATATGTGCTACGGAAAGCTGTAGAAATCATTGACATAAAAATTTCAATGGCAGCAACTACTTTCACAACAAAATAATTGGTGGTCCTATTGGGCCAAGTCTATGTCACCAATAACTGTGTTTTATTCTTGAAGGAAAAGTACAACAAAGCAATTAAATAGATCAGTCTTTTTCTATTATATCTGTACCAGGTTTTGGTGCTAGGAAGTGGCATGCTGCTTCAACAAAGAACAAAACAAGTGGAAATTATGTAGAAATGTGGAATTTGGCATTGAAATTAGGCGATGGGTAGAGACAGGAAGAGGTTTGAGGAGCTTGACCAAAAAAGGCCTAGATTTTCTAAAGAAGGTTGTTAGTAGAAAGTGAAAGTTGAAAATACTTCTGATGAAAATTCAGCAGAGTTTGAACATCTTGAAGGTGTAAATAGAAAATGAAGGAATTCTTGTTAAGAAATAGCAGAGAATTGAGCTTCATTGTGCTCTCATATTTTTGTGGAGGGTAGAATATATGTGAATGCTTAATTAAAAATTGTTACAGTAAAAGACACATCCTGATTAGTTCCCCTCAAAATACATCTCCTGAATTTGAACACACTCATACCATTATTCTTGCCACTTTCCAAACAGTTCTAGAAGTCCTCCTTATTTATGTGCTGCAATCTAAACTATAGCGAATGATAATGCTGAGCACCATCCGGCAGAAAGGTAGGCTTGTGGATACATGACAGTGTGTACTCATTCATCTTATTCACCAGGTCTGGCACCACGTGATTTCTGGCTCTTCCCCAAAGCCATAGTGACCATGAAAGGTAAATTGATAAAGGATGTCAAGGCAGACAGGACAGTGTAACTAAAGACACTCATGACAGAACTGCTTCAGAAAGTGGCTAGAATGATGAGACAAGTGTATTGGAAGTGAGGAGGCGTATTTTGAGGAAGATTAATGGCAACGCATCTTTCACTGTAATATTTGTTGTCCAAACATTCACTGTATTCTTTGATCACATCTTGTATATAAGTGATAAATTTGAATATATAGCTGAAAAGATTCCTAAACAGAGCATTTAGATGTGGTCTAGTTTTTTCTTGTTAATTTTAGTAAAATGCAAGAAGAAAGAATAAATTGAAGGAGGAAACACTAAGTGAAGAGAAGCAAGCACTTTAAGATTTGGAAGATTATCCACCTGTATAGACAACATGCTTTGGAAATAAGGCCAAGGAGGTGTCTGGGTGACCATCTGCTAAATGGCCTAACTGTGTGGCTCACAAACCAAGTAAACCACCTGAGCAGAAGCTGAGAACAGAAAAGGACCTTCCAGAAATATCCCCTTCTGTTTATTCCCTGTGTCACCCACAGGGAGCCAGCAAGGTTTGTGAGACCTTTGTACCAACAGCAACCTCTCAGCCTGAGTGAACTGAGAAGGACGGAAATGGCACAAAATGAAGGAAAATTAATGTTTAGGGCTAATTGGAGCTGTCACTGTCCATATATGCTGAGTGCACAGGCGAAGGAGGTGTGGCCACCAAACCAGAAAGCCTGAAATACAGAGCATAGAGTCAAAAAGGCTTAGTCCTGGGTCTGAAACTAAGGCTATCTTCTCCACAGTGTTGGACTTGCCTGGATCTCATGACCCTTTTCTTCCTTCAGATTTCTTGTCTCTGGAACCATGATGTCCTATGACTGCCCCACTATTGCATTTGGGAAGTAGATTTCTTGTTGTCTCATTTCACTGGTGTACAGCTGGACAGTAGTTCTTACTTCAAGTCTCACTTGTCTCTGATTTTGATTATGTTTAAGTAAGACTTTGGACTTAGACTTGACATTGAAATGAGTTAAAGCTTTTTGAGAATTTTTTCATATGAAAGGATGTAAGTATGCGGAGCCAAAGGGTAGAGTGTAATAGTAGAGCAGTGCACCCAGTCGTGTGTTGGTGTCTTCAACTCCCAGCATCTCAGAATGTGGCCTTATTGGAAATAGGTTGTTCCCAAATGAGATTATTAAAGATAGGATGGGGTCAAACTGGAGTAGGTGGATGCTATATGGCCAGTGTCCGTGTAAAAATAGAAATGTGGACACAGGCATGCGCACATGGAGAGCACCATGTCAGAGACACCTCCACAGTAGTCACAGTCCCCAGATGATAAGAGAGGCCCT
Organism: Heterocephalus glaber; assembly: GCF_053883595.1. Taxonomy (NCBI): domain Eukaryota; kingdom Metazoa; phylum Chordata; class Mammalia; order Rodentia; family Bathyergidae; genus Heterocephalus; species Heterocephalus glaber. The sequence goes on from NW_028258381.1 coordinate 12,297,769, forward strand.
GAACAGCTTTCCTCTCACCTCACGGAAGGAACCCTCCTTTCCGAAACCTTAATCTTGGATTTTTAGTGTCCAAAACTATGAGACAATATATTTCTCGGTTTCTTAACCCAATCAGTTTGTACTATGATGTAAGCTCTAGAAAATTAATAAAGGTGGCAACAAGAAAGAGAAGAGAAATGAATTATTTGTGTCAAACCCAGCATTCTCATGGACAAATAATTTGTAAATTGGGTAAGTTGGATAGTCGCTCCTTCAAATTGCCTGTCTATGATCTTAAAATTGTTGTAAAAACTGTTTAATCACAAGTTTTCTCTCCTTAGGTTCTAATTTGTTTCTCATCTCTTTATATAGTATACAAATTAATATTCAGATTTTCTCAGCAATTTACACTTTAAGTAAGGAGCCATCACTTTACAGTGCAGTAAAGTAATTCACATTAACAAATTTGCATGTTTTAATTTGCACCAACAGTTCATTAGCTGTCTCAACACCAGACTATAGTTTTACATACAGTGTGCTAACTTTTGAAAATGCAGAATATTAAGAGTAGGCAAGGAATCAAATGACACGCAATTGTTAACCTTCATCTCTTATTAAGGAGGTGTTTGATGTAAGAACACAGAGGAAATAAAACACAAGAGTTAAATTTAGCCACAAAATGTAGCTTGTCAAGCATCACAGCATGGCCCCGGGTCTTGGTGTTGGGATCATAGAGATGACCTCAGTTTGGGTTTAGTGCTGTCGCCTTTATTATCTACTCCTGTGACCTTTGAACTGAAGCATTTGACCCTGTGACTCTACTTCACATTTTCCATATTTTATTTTCTGTCTCTACATGGCTATTGTCTTAAAAGGAAGTTTAATAAAATGGCTTGACAGCCAGGCTGTTCCATATTTCCCAGGAAACTCTTCCCTGAACAGATGGAACCCTCCTGCACAGTACCTGGCACAGTTGGAATATTGCGGCTGTTTTAATCATTTGTTTAGTGTCATTTTCCTCAACTTTGAGAATGCTGAGGGCATAGACAAGACTGTTATTGTACAATCTGATACAAATTCTATATTCCTATAGTTTTGTATTAGGAATTCAGGAAAATGATGGGTAGAAAGGAAAGAAAATTTATGCTTTATTCACTTTTTCAGATTTGGTCTACTTGATAAATTCTCAAAATGAGTTGAAAATTTAAAAAGAATTATTTCTAGGCCTGAGGTGCAGCTCAGGGATGGAATACTTGTCTACGATGGACAAGGCTCTGGGTTTGATTCTCAGCACTGCAAGAAATAAAATAAGCAATGAAAAAAAAATATTTCATGTTCAAATATTTTTTCTCTCAATCATTTGCTTTAGACTAAGTTAAATTCATATATGGAATGCATGGTATTGCAAAAATGAAGTAATGTTTCTTCTAATCAGAGTAATATATTGCAAATTGTCTGCCTGTTCTGAGTCTCCCTTCTTCACATTCTAAATAAAATTGTTCCGAATGAGTATATGACTTTCCAAGTAAATGTGTACTACCCTGAATGGATGTGACACCATTTCTGTAAAAAGAAAAAAATTAAAACAAATATCCCCCTTGCCTTTGTGTTTTTATATGTTATTTTCTACAACTAGGAAAGAGATTTCAACTTCTTGCAAGATAGCTGTAAGCTCACATGGACAGATTGGTTGTCAGAAATCCAAATTTTAGTAGGAGATGGGGCTCTGGCTTCCAGCATAATCTCTATTATTAAACACTCGAGTGACTTATATCAGGTTCTCCATCTCTATGACATTTCTTCTCTAGATGTGATGGTTTAGGTTAGATGATCGTTACTTTCTACTATATCACCATAATACTTTGATTAACAATTTGCCTCTGGAAGTTTTTGGACATTGAATTTCTTATAAAGAATGAAAAGAATAACAGTATGCTAAAGAGATGGCAACTGATGACTTATTTAATAAGGAGAAGCAAGAAATAGTCTTCTGGGTTGTGACAGGAAGGATTTCATTAGTGGAAAAATTCATAAAATAAAATATGTGGGGGTGTTGACTTCTATTCAAAAATCTAATAGGAATGAGAAGTATTTAAATAAGAACAGTTGCTTTATGATACAAACACGATATACTACACAGTATTAAAAGTTTCAAAGACTGGCATAATTTTCAAGCCATTTGAATAGATCATGGAAGCATCTACTGATTGCTAGGTGTTGGTTGTGCATTCTGGTGGCTCTTCCTGTAAATTATGGATTTTAATTTTGCCTTCTCTTTGGGTTATGCCTAATTCCCTTTATTTTAGAATTTAGAAAACTAATGCAGATGGAGTTTACAGAACTGAAATTTAAAAGATCACAAGGCTGGCAAACATTTTGATCACAGACATCCTGATTCCATACGTGCGTTAGGCTGAGGTAAGTGGAAGGGGATGGAGAAACACCGCCAGAGCAGGTGCATCTGGGGATGACATACACTTCCCTGGAGAGTCTGCCAACACTCACAAACCCCACTTTTTTTTCTACTCATCTTTTCACTTTATTGTGATAGTCCAACAGGTTTTATGCTTTTCTTTTTTCTTTTTTTCCTTAAATTCTTTTATTGGTACATTTTAGGTATACAATACATTTACATTTATCATTGGGTGCTTGTACCTGAACATGATGTATCTTGGTTCTTATTTTTACCTCATTATCTGTGTGCCCTTCACCCCCTCCACCATTCCCTATTTACATAGACTTCATTTCTATTTTTTTCTTTGCTCATAATTTTTCCTTTCCCTTCTTTCCTTTCCCCTTCCCTCCCAGGAGTGTAGACTGGTGCAACCATTGTGGAAATCAGTATGGAGATACCTCAAAGGACTAGGGCTAGAGGTCCCATTTGACCCAGCTATTCCTCTGCTGGGAATCGTCCCAAAAGAATTAAAAGAATCATACCCCCGTGATATATCTGCCCCCATGTTTATAGCGGCACAGTTTGTAATACCTAAGCTTGGAAACAGCCCAAGTGCCCATCAACTGGAAACTGGACAAAGAAGATATGTTTTTTTTAATATAAAATGGAGTACTCCCAACCATAAAAAACAAGAAACTAGAGACATTTATAGCTAAATGGATGCATATCGAGGCCATACTATTTTTTTTCTTTTCCCATTAAGTTTATTGGTACATTTTCGGTGTAAAATACAGTTACATTCATCATTGGGATCTTGTACCTTTACATGAGTATCTTGGTTCTTATTTTTTTTCTGCTTCCCTTGCCCTCCCTTCACCCCCTCCATCCTTTCCTATTTGCAAATACCTTGTTTCCATTTTTTTTCCTCTTTTCATATTTTTTCCTTTCCCTTTTTTCCCTTCCCCTGCCCCTCCCAATGCCCCTGGCCTTTTAGACCTTTCCTTCATGTTACACAATATCAATTATACATTTTTAAAATTACAATATTAAGATCTAGGAGACATTACCACAGATTTTACAGAATTTAAAAGGATATAGAAAACATATTACAAAAATCTTTTTTGAAATAAACTTGACAACTTCTAAGAAGTACCTTGGAAGACAAATTAATGAAACTAACTCTGGAGGAAATATAAAATTTTATTAGCACCCATTAAAGAAAGTATATTTCAGGCTGGGGATTTAGCTCAGTGGTTCTGGTGCCTGCCTTGCAAGCACAAGGTCCCGAGTTCAATCCCTGGTACAAAAAAAGAAAAAAGAAAGAAAGAAAGTACATTCCTAGCTTGAAAACCTACCTATATGACAACAGCAGGCTCATAAACATTTTAACTGATAAAATATATCAAACAATTAAAGCAGAAAAAAGAAGGAACATTTCTCCCCTCATTTTAGGAACTCAACATTGTGCTAATCCTAAAACTGGATAAAGATAATAGAAGAATAAAGTATGAACATAGATAGAAATTTATTTAACAAAACAAATTATTGGAAGTCAGATCTGGCAGGACGTAGAAAGTGGTTAAGTTATAGGAATGGCAGAGTTGGTTCAACATTGGAAGATCCACCCCCAAAAGTCATCATTTAAACAGAGGAAAGGAAAAAGCCATATGATCCTGTCTCTGTTGGAGAAAAAGTATTGGACTAAATTCTACAGCTGTTCATGGTAAAAGCTATCAGGAGACTAGAAGTAGAACAGAAACTTCTCAACAGATTAAAGACATGTACTCCATACTTCCAATGAGAATGCCTAATATAAATGGAGAAGGTACAATGCTTTCTCCTTAAGGTGGGAAACAAGGGCAGATATGCTTACTCTTTATCTGTCCATTAAACTTTGAAATTTAGTCCCCACTAAAATAGTCTGGCAATAAAATGACACAACTAGGATAGGATTGGCACAGGAGAAGCAAAATCTTTATACGTAGATGAAATGATCATCTACAGAGAAAATACTAAGAAATCTCTAGGAGCCCCTAGAACTTGTACTTGAATTTAGCAGGATTAGAAAACACAAGCTATATATAAAAATTCAGGTCTGTGTATACTTGCTATAAATGAATAATTGGGTATTGAAATTTTAAAGTTATGTAGGAGTACAAAGGACCTAGAAAAGTTAAAAACTAAAACTAAAACTAAAACAGTGTAGTAAGATGTTTAGTACCTAATTTTAAGAATTTTAAGACTTCTTCTAAAGCTACAGTAATCAAGGCAGTGTTGGTGTAAGGAAAGACATATAGATCATTGGAATAAAACAGAGAATCTAGAAATAGAACCATACATATATGGTCAACTGAGTTTTGAAAGATTATTTAACATTAGCATTTTATAGAATATAAACTCAATTCAAGAGCTGAGGAAGAGATAGTGTTTGCAGCAAAAGGCACTAGAATACCTGGTATCCATATATAAAAAATTAACCTCAACCCTTTTTTTCCATACATGAAAATAACTTGAAGGGATCTATGAACCTAAATAAGAAAGCCTAAAAGTATAAAACTTTAAGAAGAAATTATAAGGGAAAATATTTATGAATTCAGGGTAGGCAAGAACTACCTAGGATACAAAAAACATGACGTATAACAGAAAAAAATTGATAAATGGGATTCCGTCTAAGTTTAGAACTTTAAATGACATCATTAAAATGAAAAGTAGTCCTTAAACAGACCATATTTCCAATGCATATAACCTATGACCAGAATATATAAAGAATTCTTAGAGCTCATTAATAGACAACCCAATTAAAATGTAGATGTAAGAAGATGATAAATAGCCAATATAGCACAAGGAATGGTGTGCAGCTCTAGAATCAGAAAAATACTAATCAGTACAATAATAAGATTGAATTACACACTCATTAGGGAGATGAAGTTAAAAGTTTTAAAAGCCTTGTCATGACTTTTTCTTTTTGCTGGATTCTCCCCCTTTGCGTTTAATTTGTCATCCCCATTGGATTCAGTCTGCTGGGTTTCCTAGGGTTGTGATCCTCATTGTCTTTTCCTAGGGTATTGTTTAAAATGTTTTGGAGTGCCAGTTTGGTATTCATGAAGTTCCTGAGGTGCTCTTTGTCATGAAAGTATCTTATTTCTCCATCAATTTTGAAAGATCGTTTTGCAGGGTACATCAATCTGGGTTGGAGGCTGTTTTCCTTTAGGGATTGAAATACATCACTCCAAACTCTTTTTGCCTTGAGGGTTTGCATTGAGAAGTCTGCTGTGATTCTGATGGGCTTTCCTTTGTATGTGATTTGTTCCTTTTCTCTCACTGCTGGTAGAATTTTGTTCTTCTGTTGGATTTCTGGAATCCTAACTATTATATGCCTATGTGTAGATTTTTTTTGATCAAGGCTAGCTGGAGTCCTATATGCCTCACTTATCTGTGTGTCAAGTTCTTTTCCCCTCCTTGGGAAGTTTTATGCCATCACTTCTGTGAACAGCTTTTTGATGTCATCTGTACTCTCTCCTGTTTCTTCATTGACTCCAATCAGTCTTATGTTATTCTTCTTTGCATCGTCTAGCAGCTGCTGGATTGATTTCTCATGTTCTCTTACAATTTTAAAGCCATTTTTCTTTTCCTCCTCACTAATTGCAATCTTATCTTCTATATGTGAAATTCTATTCTCACATTGGTTCATTCTGCTGCACAGACTTTTGATGGAGTTTTTAATCTCTGGGAAATCTGTTTGTATCTGTCTTATGGATTCCATTTGTTTCCTTTGTTGAGATTCCATCATGTTCCGCAGATCCTCTATTTTTTTAATCTGTGTCCTCTCTAGATTTATTAATCATGTCTTGCACCATGAGCAAAATCTTTGCTGTTATCTGAGTAATTATTTCTGATTTCATTTTTCCCAGATCCTCTTTTGTTGCCAGTTCAGAGAGTCCAGGTGGTTGAGTATCAGAGTTTTCCATCTCGTTTCCCTTTGGGGTTGCTGTAGGTGATCCAGAAATCTGTTTTTGAGACTTGTTTACATGTCTTCTCATTTCCACAGGAGGGGGTGCTTCTGATGCCCGCTTGGCTCACCTTCTCTGCCCTAGGAACTTAGAATGGTGGTGGAGGAGCTTCCTTCTGGGTTCTGGGACCAGCTCAGCTTCTCTGCCCTAGGAGCTTGGGATGGTGGTGGGGGAGCTTCCTTCCAGATGCTGGAACTGGCTCACCTTCTCTGCCCTAGGATCCTGGGATCCCTGAGGCCATACTCAAGTGAAATAAATAGGACACACATGTGCAAATACCAAATAGTTTCTCTAGTGTGAGAAACTGAAAGCATAAATAAGGATTAAAATGATTAAAATGAACTCCACTTTTAAAAGTCCTGGGCAGCTATTTAACATCTCTAGACTTGATCAGCCCCATTTACACAGTAAGGAATTTACTCTATGGCTCTGTACAACTATAATTCAATAACACAGCTTCACAGAGAGGTTCTGCATAGTTACATAAAAACAAGATGTCTAACACAGGGAGTGTGATGAATGTGGAGAAGAGTCCCTAAAAATATGGTGTATTGATCTTGAAAGTTATACCTTTATTGTTTCTCCTAGGAAAGCATAAACATGAAAAATTTTTAGAAGCTAAATTGGGTTTTTGTGTACCTATTATCCACAGAAAACATGGCTTATTGAAAATTTGAGTGTATTGTTGTGTATTTATCAATCAATAACTTTTAACAGAAAAACTTGACTCTTTCCTTAGAAGAAAAGGAAAACAAGAAGATGCAAGAGTAGTTTGAAGGATATTTCATGAAAGAAAGCCAATATTTGACTGTGAGACAGTTCAGCACAGGCTAGTGCTGTATTTTCTTCAAGTTCAAGTTAATTCCCCAATTTCTATTGAGGAGAAAGCACTTAAAACCAAAACTTAGGGAAGAATTAAAAATATCAATATGTTTTTAAATGTCCCAAATTAAGATCCTTCATTGGGAAACTCACTGATTTTGGTAAGTCTGAAGAATACTTTTCACTGCCACAGCTGTGAACATGTAGCCAGCTGGGAGACTAGGCTAGAGCTCCAGGCTCAGGAGAAGCCAGAGTAGATGCAGACCCCCAGATAGCAGGGGAAAGCTGAGCAAGCAAGGGGCTCTCTTTCCAGGATTCATTCTTAAGGTGTAACTGAGAGCATCCCAAGCCAAAGTCCAGGGGGCTGGAGTCCAATTACAGAGATGATTGAGTCCAGGAATTGTGGGGTTTCCCGGAGTCGGAAGAGCTTCTCAGAGGGCCAAGCATGGAGATCTTCAGGTTGCTGTAACTTGGGTCTCATGTGTTTCTCAGGGTCCATGTGTTAAAGGCTTGGTCCCAGAGTGAGGCCACTGGGCAGAGAGGGGACCTCTAAGAGGTGAGGCCTAGTGTGAAGTCTTCAGCTCCCTCAGGGATTGTGGGGTCGGCACCTTCTTCCTTCTCTGCTTTCCTTCCTGACCATGAGGTGAGTGGCACTTGTCCTGAATGTTCCCCAAAGATGTGTTCCTCACCACAGGTCCAAAGCAACCTTCTCAACTGATTGTGGACTGGACCCTCCACAGCTGGGAGCCAAAATAAATCCTTTGTCATTACAAGTTAATTTTCCCAGCTCTTTGTGACAGCAATGGAAAGCTGACCAGCACATGAGGCATATGAAGGGAGGATCCAGCCCCAGAGGGAAGGTAGTCACACCTCTGGACTTCTTTGTGTGGGCCCAGAAAGTAAGCACTTCCAGCACATGGGAAATCATTTGGCTCTCCATGTAGTTTGGATACAAAGCAGGCATGTCCAGAAGTGTGGTCACAGAAGCAGGAGGAACACCTGCCTCTCCCCTTTCCCGTGGTGCAGGAGGGAAGCCTGGCTCCATTAGCAGCTGCCCGGCTCTCCCCTCATTTCCCTTTGTCCCTCTTCCATCCCCCGAGGAGGGACAGGGACAGCTGGCCTCAGTGTCCTCCCTCGGTGGCTGCTCTCCTGAGCCCCACACTCCCTACCCTAGGTGCTGCTGCCCAGCTCTGGAGAATCACAGGGAACCCTCAAAAGTGGCGGAGACGAAGGAGGGATCCTGTCCAGTTATTAACACTCAGCTTCCCCACACCAAATAAGCTGTGATTTACAAGCTAGCACGCCGGGAGATTTTCTGGATTTCCACTGCACTGCTGTCAGCCCCCGACCTCTGCACCTGCTCTGGAAGGCATCTAGGATGGGTTTGATTTTGAACTGAGCAGTAGACCTGAGTTTGGATGAAGCAATAGGTTCTGAAGGACAGGCTTGACTTTAGGCAAATTTGGACCAATGGGCAGATCCAAATTTGGACCACTCACAAGCTGGAATTCCCACTAATCAGCAGGCTTGAATGTGAACCAGTAACAGGCCTGCTATTGCTTCATCAGCAGTGCTCTCATTACCCGCTCTGTGGCAGGACTAGGAATGCTTCTGGTAATGCAGTGACTTGCTGCACCCTCAGACAGCACAGATCCTGCTCAAATCATTCTTATCCCGAGGACTGTAGACAAAGCAGTCACATTTAAAAGATCCGTAAGTGCTCGGGGCTATTAGCCCTGCCGTCACCAGAGACCAGCAACCGACAGTGGACCCACACTGTTCAGCATTAACTGGTACCAGCTGGTGGCCCTGGGGCTCAGAACTGTGATGCTGAGGGCTGAGGGCTTTGGGTATTCAGATCCTGGGGCTGGGAGCAGAGCTATGCTTTGCCCATCTGAGTGAAGCAAAAGAACTCTCAACTGATTGGTAACAATGGTTCCTTCCTTTACAACAGATGAAGATGGTGAAGCTTGTACTCTCAGAAAAATCAGAGCTGAGAGCTGTTTGCTAGGCCTTATTGCTCATGGAAATAAGCTGTCATCTGTGTGCTTAGGTTGTAGCATCTGCCGTCCCATTCCATTCCCACACCTGCCATTTTCCCGAGGACAGAAGCTTTGAGTTGCTTCTCATTGCAGTCGGCTATGCATGTGGACAAAAAAGTACGCTCAAGTCATCAGTGAGCAAATGCATGAATGCTGAGATGAATGAATGAATGAATGAATGAGGGCCAGTTGGTCAAAGACCTAGACCCTCAGACCTGACTTACAGTGAGAAACAGTCCAGAAACTCCTGAATTCCAGAACACCAGAGAGAAAAATTATTCCTGCAACAAATTCCAAATAACAAATACTTTTAACTGTTAGTCTTGATAACAAAATACCTCATGTTTCAAAGTACTTTGGAATTAAATACATACTTTTGTATCTTCTTGCATTTAATCAACATAACTTTTGTGGGGGCAGATACTATTATTTCCACTTTAGATATAAGAAGAGCAAGTGTCGTGGCAAAATTAGAATGTACACAAGGGTGTCTGGCTTCACAAGTCCTGTCTATCCATCTGATCCCTTACTATGGAAATCTTCATAGAGGTCTGACAGAGGGAGAGAGGAGGGTAGGAAGGAGGAGGGAATAGGAGGGACAGGGGAGGGAAGGAGAGAGAGAAACTCCATGGTTCTTGATTCAAAGAATGTGGTTCAATATTTTTGTTCATTTTAATTACAAAACAGACAGTACTGAGCCTATAACAAGGGTGTGCAAGGTTATTCAGATGGCAGTGAAGTGGCACGTGTGGTGAAGGTTCCCAAATGAGCCAATGGCTAATCCAATCACATCAGTGTTTGTAGAGCTTGTTTCCATCAGTTAGCAAGAGCCACCTCTTCCCAACTCCAGTGATGTCACAGGGGAACATTGAAACCAGCCATGTATGAGATAGTCACCATTGATAAGGTATAGTGCATAGTGTGACTCCACCTCCTGGAGAAGCAGTGGGAAAATATTGTTAGTGACAATGAATGAATGGGGCAAAGCAGACTAAAGTGCAAAACCAGTGAAGACCATGGGAAAAAACATACTATTGTTTCCATTACAGTGGACAAAAAACAATGGAGACATAGTTGAGCTGGTACAGTGGGGCCTGGAAGGGGAAGCAGGGAAAGCTACAAAGAGGAAGCGATGTTTAACTGGCTTCAGAACCAAGGGCTTCCTGGGCAGCAGTGGGTGAAACTCCCCTCACTTCATCCCTCCAAACCTGTTTCTCCAGCGAGGACAGCACAGACTGTTGGGAAGCAGGAGGGGCGGAGATGTGACTCTGCTTCTGAGGCAGCCAGTTAGACTTAGTTTCATGGATGTTCTGAGAGGACACCAGCCCCGTGAGTTACAGACAAAGGGCTTTTCTATGTGACATCACAGGCAGGCGCAGTGCATGGCAGTCCTGTTCTGGGAGGTCAGACAGGAGCAGCACCCTGCCTGGATGTTAGGCATGTATCAGGTTTGTTCTTCCTGCATGTCAGCAACTTCTGCCTTAGGAAACCTACATCTTTTATTAAGCACAACTGCCTAGATTTTGCCTTAGAAGAAGTCATTTTTATGACACTTCACAGTATCATATTTGCTCTGTTGTTCAGAGGAAGGCACCATCTATCTTCCAAGACTATTCACGAAATAAGTCATCTCAAAAAGGTCACCTGCACCAAAAGCTGCTAGCTCCTCTGTTCATGAGACATATCGAAATGTAACACAGGGATTTAGCTTGGTGGCACCATGCCTGCCTTGCATGCACAAGGTCCTGAGTTCTATCCCCAGTACCAAAAAAAAAAAAAAAAAAGAAATGTAAGACCCAAAGAGAATTATATAAAAAGCACCCATCCCACTTTTTAGGCCACCTTGGCTTCTGGTGAACTTTTCCAGGAGCGTGGCCTTTAATCTGATTCGTTTGACCAAGAGAAGTCAGGAAAGCTTGAAGTTGTTCCACGTAGTATGGAATTAATTATAGGCACTCACAATGGCACAAGGGCATCCTGCAATATGAACTGCAGCTAGGTCCCTGGCATGGACAAAGCTCCAAACGTCAAGGATTCACGTTACGAGACCAGCTGCCTTTGACTGTCAATGCCTTGGTGGCTGTTTCCTTGTGGCTTAGGGTCAGGTCTTTCAGTGCTCCCATAGACTCTGTCTTGGTCTCCAGAGGAAATCGAGGACAACTCCATGGTCCGCAGGCTCTGGCTAATGAGCCAAGCCTGATCTATGTAGACAAGGCCAACCTGGTGCCACTCCTCCCTTCAGCTGAAATGATTGTGAGAAAATCATCCCCAGGCTGTGCATAAATTACCAGTCAGCTCTGTTCTGGAGAAGCCCTGCTCAGCCTCAGTCACCAGGGGGGACCCACACCGGCCAGATCTCAGGAGTTACTGAGGTTGTGTGACCTGCTGGTATCATTACTTAAACCCCTAAGTGTATCTCTTCTGTGTTAGGGTTCTCTAGAGGAACAGAATAGACATAAAATATGTGTACAACTATGCACATATTAATTATCCATGTATAATTAGGTCGACTTGCAGGGTCAGAGGTGGAAGAATCCACAAGAGCTGGAGCATCCAGTAGCTGCTCAGGACAAGAAGATGGAAGTCTCAAAAAGAGAGAGGTGGAGGATGCGGCAGTCCAAGGTCGAGGGGCTGCAAGGCCCCTGGTGCGTCTCTGGTGTGAGTCTGCCTTGGGGGCACTGGAGAAAACTGAAGAAACTGGAGACCGATGTCCAAAGGCGATGGTGAAGGTCAGATCTTTGCCAAAATGGTGACTCTTCCTTCTTTTTCTCTTATTCTGTCCAGGCTACAAGTCTATCGGGGGGGCCACCCACACTCGAAGTGGGTCTTCCTCCTCCAGTTTCCTGACCTACATGTCAGTCACCCACACACATCCACAGCTGCGCTTTACCCATCTTCTCAGTGGTACTAAGTCAAGCTGACACATCATGATTAATGATCACATCTGTTGACTACCGTAAGGTACAACCCACTGTTTTTGGAAAAGAGGGAAGTTAAAGGCTGCCTCTGGTGCACAGAGTAAAGTCAAAGAAGCCTGTGAGCCTCCTGGTAAAAAGTAACTATCACTTACATTTTTCGCCCCAAGTGGACCTATGTCGTTTGGGGAGGGTAACTTGACAGCATCCTCAGCTGCAATTTAGTGGTCCAAGTTCCTTTTTAATAACTGAAGGTTGTGCTGGTCTTTGAAAGGATTACTAGAAGGCGTTAGTTCAGCCTGTCCCATCCTGTGTGTCAGCCCCGCAGTCAGATGGCATTCAGTGAACCCACAGAATGACCGAGGGACCCCTGTGGGGCTGGGGAAGATGACATGCTCACGGGGGCCATGCTGGGCCATCTATGCTCTGTCCGGTAGACTTCCAGTGGGCTTAAGGGGAGAGTTTCACCCCTTGTTCAGTCATCTGGCAGGAGGACCGGCACACCTAAGAGTCAGTGGGGAACCAGTGTGTCCATTCCAGACAGCTTCACAGGACACGGCCCCTCAGGAGAGCACCTCCACAGGGCCCTTCTGCAGATGTGGATCTACACCCCTCCCTCCACCACAGATCCTGCTGAACTTCTTCCCCAGGGGCTGGAGCTTGCTCCCCTTTATAAAATCAGGATGCCCTATTCCAGCAGCTTTGCCTTCACCTTACCCCGAAATTTAACCAGAATTCTGATGAAATCTTCAAGCCCCTTGGAGCCTGATTTTATCCAGAGGATAGACCTGCTAGGGAGAGGCCAGATGTACCTTAGCTGGGAATGCTCAGCACGGCACCTTCAATTCTCTGAACACATCTGTGTAAGCCTCTCGCTATTATCTTGATAATTACTCAGGAAGCAACAGAAGATCAGTGAATGTGTTTATGTAATGAAACTTCCTTTTGTTTTCTACTTTAACTTTTAAAATTATTTTTGAAATAAGAAGCTCAGCTCTGATAATTAAGAAAACATACGTGTCTGCTCAATAACAATTCACACACATGTACAGGGGGTTGAAATACTATTGTCCGTAATTGCTGCATTTTAGCTGCACAAATACATGTAATATCTGACATATGCATGAGTTTCCACCACCCAGGCATGTGTGTGTGTGGGTGTGCGTGCAGGCTGGGTGGTGCAGCTAGCACCGTACTGTGCCATCCCCCACAGTGTTCTTTCATTGCCTACAAGGCCTGCGCTTGAGCACTCCACAATCAAGTCATGAAATCTATGGCTAAAATAATACAATAATGTGAAAAGCTGACAACTCTTGGGGCCCACGTTACTAGCTGTCCAGGCTGTGCACATGGACCCCGGGTTGGACATGTGTGTGGCACGTGTCAGGACTTCATCCCCTGGCGTGGTGGCATTAGCTTCCATTTTATGCCAACACCATGTTTCTCTCATGCATTTATCAGGTGACAGACATTTGGTTTGTTTCCACTTTTTGACTGTTACGACAAATTCATATACCAGATTTGGTGTCAATGCGTTTTCATTTGTCTGGCCCATACACCTAGGAATGGAATTGCTAGAATCTGTTTAATCCTTTGGGAGCTTCACCATTTTACCTTCTCATCAGCTGTAAGCGAGGAGGTTGGACTTTCTCTACCATTGAAAGGCTGAAAGTATCCCTGGCTGTAAGCTCCTTTAAAGTTCTTGTTTTTCCCTCTCTTTTCATTTTGCATTTCCCTCAGATCTGCTCAGATTCAGTCTCCACCTCGCATCTTGCCATCTCCTGAGGTTGTGTCTGGTATCTGGGGCCATAGTGGCGACATGAAGAGCTGCGCTTTTCTGACGTCTTAGCATGGAGTCTCAGGCTTTGGTGGGCTGTGTCCTTGGGCTGTCTCGGCTCTTACCCACTGGGAGTGAAGAACAGAAGGCTGGAGAGTGTCTGACTGGGTACCCACCCATTCCCCTCAGTGAGATAAGGCTCAACCAATCTAGTTCCTATTGTATAATAGGTGCCTGTTACAAAGAACAGTCTAGATACATTTAAAAATGGAGTTTCCCCTACTCCTGACAGAAACACATGGGTTTAGCTGTTTGGTTTGCTTACGGTCGGCTGTAAGGCCCTGGTGCAGTGGTGTCACTGGGGGTAGAGCTCAGGAAGTGTGGAGGTCCCCAGAAGTTTGGTGCCCCCTCAGCCTCAGTGGTCTATCAGTGACCATTCATGGCCTGCTCTCGGCTTCTGGTTCCAGCAGCTCTGAGGTAGCTGAGCTCATGTTGCCTGAGTCCCACTGTGCTCACCTGCTCTGTCAGATGTCATGTGATCCTTTGCCCCAGTTCCAAGAACAGACATTGATTTTCTGTTGGTTCAGCTTGTTTCTTTCTGTAAAGATGGGAATAACAAGTTCCAATATTTTATGAGTCAGAGCTGAAACTACATAAGCATTTTAAAGTAAATTGGGTATATTTAGGCAAATTAAAATAATCATATACTTTTACCTTATCATTTCATTTTGTATGGTTTAAGTGTATATAAAGGTTTTTCAATGCAGTGCTATGTATAGAAATAAAAATAGAGAAAAAATGTTAAATGTCTCATGATGTAGGTAAGAAAACTTACTTCTGTTATCTGTAACAATATGAATTTTGTCACATAACATCACCAGACAGGGTCCTCGAAGGTTGCTGAGGTGCAGATGGAGAGGCTAAACCAGCCCTACCTGCAGATACGTCTGCTGATGTCTATCGTGAAAAAGAAATTTTCGGGGCAATTCAGTAAGAGCCAAGGAAAGGATTTAGGAAGGTACACACTCAAGAACAGGAAGTGAGGCACATTACTTCCTGGACGTGGGACGTTTACGTTTCTGTTTAGGCGGTGGAAACCTGTGGAGAAGGTCCCCTCCCAGTGGTAATTTCACACTGCACAGGCAAAAACCACCTGCATGTCCCAAAGTGAGAGTTTCCTTAAAAGCACCATTTTTAGTTACAGTTTTGCTCGTCTCCTTTTTATCTTTATTTCTTCTATCCCATCTCAATATCTACATGGATAAATCTCAGAATGGTACATTGAGAGAAGCAAGTTACAAAATAGTCCTTGTTATTTTGTTATATACATTGTCATTTACATAAACATTAACATTCATAAAATAGGATATATTTTATGATCATAGAACAGAGGTGTGTGGGAGGGAGGTAGCAGCTTCCAGACGGGGCCGTCTCTGGGATGTAGCACAGGGGAGGGATGGTAGCCAGGTTCAGCAGCATCTGCAGAGATAATCAAAGGTGAGAGAGTGAAGCAAAAATGTTAAACAAGTGCTTTGTAAAGAAGCACCTTATACATAATATTCTTCTCCACATTTTGGAGATGCTTTATAATTTGCATAAATGAAAACCTAGACCAAAATATTTTTTTTTCTCATCTTAAAAATCTTATTGTAGATAATTTTGTCATACATTAATATTACATATTATGAAACAAATGCATTTGAGGTATTCATGTGCACACAGGGACTGTTTAATCATGTACTATTCCTTTTGCAAAAATGTCATTTTTTTAGGCTTTCACACCTGCCCTAAATGAATCTCTTCTTACTTGGATAAAATTTTCTATCAGTAGGGCTTACAGTTGACTTACTCAACAAACCCACAGTCCTGCCGTTGGTCCTATATAGAGTAGATTGTAGGTAGAATGTTTGAGCATTTTGTGCCCAATTAATTTATCATTAGATAGGACATATTTTATTCCTACCAAAAAGATTTCTTCTGCATTTACCACTCTCAAAGGTGAACTGAATAGTTTCTTTTTGTTGTTGTTTTTCAAGAGGAGAGAAGAAAACCAGGAGAGATGAAAAGTAGCTATGCAAAGCCATAGAGTATCAGCAAAAGGGTGAGCCTGACATTTATAATTGAAGAACGCGCTGTAGAAACTACACAGCAGTCTCACACATTTCCTCATCTTATGTTCACAAGAAATAGTCTTTATAAGCTCTCATCTTGTCTTTACAAGTGATGAAATGGTGACTCATAGGGTTCATAAACATCACTTTCAAGTTACATAGCTAAAGCAACAGGGCTGCAGTTGGAAACCAGAACAATATGTCTCCAGAGCCCATGATCAAAGTTTACATTTTTAAAAATGACAATTGCCAGACTTTCCAAATGTGGATCCCACCATCTTGCATATCTCAGATTCCCCAGACTGGCAGGTTGACTTCATTCTTTCTTCATGTTGGAACGGGTGTGAGTGTGTCTTCCCCGGATGTACAAGCGGTTGACTCCCAGGATGTGTGAATGCTTTATCCTTGCCCTGGCTTGACCCTGCCTGCCCTGCTCCACTCTGCCTTCTGGGTCCACGGATGTATCTAATGTTCCTGAGGTTTTGTGTTCACCTCTCTAAAACCACCTCTCTAAAACCACCACCATCTTGATCCTTCCACCTCTCTAAAACCACCACCATCTTGATCCTCTGGTTTGTTTCAGGAGCCTGCCTTGACTATCAGCATATCTTTTTGCTAACGGAGAGGATCTAAGAATTGATAAGAACCTAACCAACCCTATATGTAGAATAGGTTTGCAAATTCACTGACTCCATTGTGGAAAAAAGTTTTCAGGATCCTTCTGTAAGAGGCATGGGAATGGCTTCATTAGGAAGTACACACACACACACACACACACACACACACACACACAGAGAGAGAGAGAGAGAGAGAGAGAGAGAGAGAGAGATTGAGATTATTGCCTGGAACTGGGAACATTTATGCTTCTTTTGAGGAGGTAGAAACCCCAGGAAAGTGTAATCTACCTCCAGGAAGGATCCTGGCCCATATTACAGATATCAATCGCCCCTTTTAAAGATGGCTAATTTAAGCATTCTTTGAATTCTCTCAGCCTGTTGCTTTATCTTAGAATAAGGCTCAAGTTCTTGATATTTTATTAAGCCAATTTTCAATATTTCTGAGAAATTTTGGGTGTGATAGTTCTAAATGGAAAGGACCCTAAGTTTAAACAAAGGAATGCTGATTGGGATCTCTGTGGGTAATCCAACTGGGTCCTGGAAATTTCAATCTTCTTAAAAGTATGATTCTGAATTATGATCTCTGTGTCTCCTTTCCCTTTGGTTTCTTCTACTCCACCTCACTGGGACACCCGCTGCTTCCCTGGGACAGCCACATTGCATGGAGCCATGTTTTCCCTAATCGGCTGACATTATGCTTTCACTGCAATCCACGCTCAAGAAGATGGGAATAAAGCTGGGGCCACAGATCCCTAACTGCACCTCCCAGCTGCTCCCTTGCAGAAGGGACCCCTTCTTCCTCTGCCCTCTCCTCTCCTGTGTCCTCTGCCTTTCCCACAGCCCCTTCAGGGGCTTTTACTCAAAGGCCTGGGCTTCCTTTTGAAGCTTTTGTTACAGAGATATAAACAAAGACCTAAAAAAACACAGAGGGATCAATTAATTCTGCCGCGGGGGATGAAGGAGGACATCAAAAAGAGGAGACTTTGGAGTTTGGCCTTGAAACATGATTAGCAATTAAAAAAAAAAATCACCAAGAATTGAACCAGAAGAAAAATCCAATCTTGCACTGTCTCAATTCACCATCCTGGACAGAATTGGAGATGTGCTGTACTTTCTGACTGGCTTGGGGTTTTTTAAACCGTTAGATCCTGGCCAGAGCAGAGTATCAGTGAGGCTTGGGATGATTCAGGCTATGTGGTGCTGGCGTCTACTGAATGCTTTTTATGCTCCCCTCAGGTAAACTGCTATCACTGAGTAAAGTGAAATGTTGGATCCGTTCCACCCGACTACTTCACAGGTCACTGTGGACTCAGCCGGACCTGCCAGGGAGAAGGGGCACCCTCACAAAGGCTGCCTGTCTCGATTCCTAACTTCTATTTCCTTTCCTGCAACCTCAACCCCCAAGTCCCCAAACTATAAATTAAAATAAAGATTCTGAACAGTATATTTAAAGCAAGGCAAGAAGGTTAACATCAGTACTTGATTTGAAAATGAAAAGTAGAATTGCGTACTGGAAAGAAAATTGCCTTTACCTTCCAATAAATCAGAGTTTGGATCCCAGTTCTGTCACTTAACAAGAGTTACCCAGGGAAATCACTCGAACTGTCTGAGTTACCACTTTCTCATCTTTCAGAAGGGATGAACATGTTGATGTTGGTGTGCTGCTTCAGATTTAGAAACCAGGCTTGTTGTACAGTGGCAAGAATAAGATGAAGCCACATTGAGTATTTATCTGATAGTTTAAATCATCTAGAATCTCCAGCCTAATGGCTGTTTAACCTTAGGTTTACTCACCGATTTCCTGTTTTATTATTCTACTATATAAAATGTAAACAGGGGCTTCTAGGTGTTAAAATTTGGTATGAACTTTCTATTAAACTCAGGTAAGGAAAACACATTTTGTACATCCAAATGAACTATCTAAAAGTAAAAAAAAAAATATATGAACATATTTTGCTAAGTAGATTTTTGTGGCTCTCCAGCCTTGTAGTTCCCTGAGAGAACCATACATTAATCTGACACTCTCTTGAAATTAAGTAAAATAGTTTGGGAGAACTGAATATTTCTCTAGATCACAGATGTTTCTATTTTATTATTTGTTCTAAAGGAGGAAAGATAGGAGAAATTCCATGGCACACTTAAAAAGACTTTTTAAAGTAGTTTCTTACTCAATAAGGTTAGAATGAAAATATTTGAATTTTTATTTCACTGCAGTTATTTAATTTAGACCGTGACAATAGTGATGTTATATTCACTTAAAATAACCTCTTTAGTACATTCATCAAAAATGATTGCTGGTCTCAAAATTTATTCTGAAAATAAAGTGGAATCAGTTTTCAAAGCGAATCCCATAAGGACCCCATATGTATGAACTAGGCATGGAGGAGAGAGCTTTCTGGTTGAAGTCCTTAGTCAGAGCCCATGCCCACACACAAGCACTTGGAATGCTGACCCAAGCTGTCCACTGGACTCTCCGTGGAATTCCCGGGACTGACAGAGCATTCAGTAAAGAAGGTGGCTACGGTGAGGATCTGGGTTGCTCATGAGTTGAAGGTTGGGTCCCCAGTGCAGGAATGTTCAGAGGTAGGGCTTTGGGGAAGAGATCGATGGGGCGGTTGTGACCCGTTGATGGATTCATGATTTGATGGGTTACTGGGAGGTAATGGAATCTTAGGATATTGTGCCCAGTTGAAGGGAGTTAGTCACTGGAAGGGAATGTCTTGTCCCTCTCCTCTCTCTCTCTCTCTCTCTCTCCCCCCCTCCCCGGCCTGCCATGATGTCAGCAGCTCTGCCTGACCATACACCCCTGGCCATGATGCCCTACTCTGCCTCATGTGCACCAAAGCCTCTGAAGGCATGAAGCAAAGCAAATCTTTCCTTCTTTAAATGGATTTTCTCAGGTGTTATGTCACAGCAACTGATAGCAAATTAACACGAAGATTAAAAACAATGGTACGTGGTCGCACGGAAGACACCGAATCACCTCGCTGCAGACAGGCAGGTCTGTGCACGCCCTACCAAGGTCTCCAGTCATGTGGAATATGCTGAATCAGCCCACTGCACACAGGAAGGTCTGTGCCTGCCCTACCAAGGTCCTGAGTCATGTGGAAGACACTGAATCACCCCGCTGCAGACAGGCAGCCACCTGGTTCCACACTACAAAGACGCAGAGGACATCAGACCACCAGACCAAGGTACTGGGTCCCACTGCTCCTGGTCCAGAGGAAGGGGCTTCCCAGTCACCATCACTCCCACTGCTCCCAGCCCAGAGGAAAGGGCTTTTGGGCCACCTTCTGTCTCACTGCTCCTGGCCCAGAGGAGGGGTCTTCCAGGGGACCATCCCTCCCACTACTCCCGGCCCAGAGGGAGGGGCTTCTGAGACACCATCCCACTGCTCCTGGTCCAGAGGAAGGGGCTTCCCGGCCACCATCCTTCCCGCTGCTTCCAGACCACAGGAAAGGGCTTTTGGGTCACCATCCCTACCGCTGCTCCCAGCCCCTGTCCCACCTCACCCAGCTCAGAGAGGTAATCCGTGCAGGTGGTAACAGCCCCCCACCCCAGTCGAAATGAGAAAACACATAAATAAGTCTCAAAACCAGACTTCCAGATCACCTACAGCAACCCCAAAGGGAAATGAGATGGAACACTCTGATACTCAACCACCTGGACCCACTGAACTGGCAACAAAAGGGGATCTGGAAAAAATGAAATCAGAAATAATTTCTCAGATAACAGGAGGAATTTTGCCCCTAGTGCAAGACAGGATTAATAAATCTACAGAGGAGCTCAGGAACATGATGGAATCCCAATATAAGAAACAAATGGAATCCATAAAACAGATGCAAATAGATTTTCAGGACATAAAAATCTCCATTGAAAGTCTACACAGCAGAATGAGCCAATGTGAGGACAGAATTTCAGATATAGAAGATAAGATTGCAATTAATGACCAGGAAAAGAAAAATTCCTTCAAAATTATAAGGGAACATGAGAAATCAATCCAGAAGCTGCTAGATGATGCAAAGAAGAACAACATAAGACTGATTGGGCTCAATGAAGAAACAGGAGAGAGTGGAGATGACATAAAAAAAATTCTTCGCAGAAGTAGTGGCAGAAAACTTCCCAAGCAGGGGAAAAGGACTTGACACACAGATAAGTGAGGCATATAGTACTCCAAATAGCCTTGATCAAAAAAAAATCTACAAATAGGCATGTAATTATTAAGATTCCAGAAACTCAACAGAAGAACAAAGTTCTACAAGGAGTTAGAGAAAAGAAACAAATCACATACAAAGGAAAGCCCATCAGAATCACAGCAGACTTCTCAACACAAACCATCAAGGCAAGAAAAGCTTGGAGTGACATATTCCAAGCCCTAAAAGAAAACAGCCTCCAACCCAGGTTGATGTGCCTTGCAAAACTATCTTTCAAAATGGATGGAGAAATAAGATACTATGATGACAAAGAGCACATTAGGAACTTTGTGAATACCAAACCAGCACTCCAAAGAATTTTACACAATATCCTAGGAACAGACATTGAGGATCACAACCAGAGGAAGCAAAGCAGAATGAACCCATCGGGCATGACAAGAAATTAAATGGAAAGGGGGAGAACCCAACAAAAAGAAAAAGTCATGGCAATGACAAGTCAATATGTTTCAGTTATAACCATCAATGTTAATGGTCTCAATTCACCAATCAAAAGAAATAGACTGGCAGAATGGGTCAAGAAGCAAAATCCAACAATAGGCTGCATACAAGAAACACACTTAATTCAAAAGGAAACTCATAGACTGAAAGTTAAAGGGTGGAAAACAATACTCCATGTGACAGGAACCCCCCAAAAAGCAGGAGTAGCTATCCTCTTTGCAGATCAAGTAGATTTCAAACCAACACTGATTAAGAGAGATGAAGAAGGACACTACATCCTTGTAAAGGGAAGAATCCAAGAGGAAGAGATGACAATCATAAATATCTATGCACCAAACACTACTGCACCCAACTATATAAAACAAATACTAACGGACATGAAAAGTCATATATGCACTAATACAATTGTAGTGGGGGACCTCAACACCCCACTGTCACAAATAGATAGATCAACTAGACTAAAAATAAGTAATGAAATACTAGAACTCAATCAAACTCTTGAACAAATGAACTTAACAGATGTTTACAGAGTCTTCCACCCCACAAAATCAGAATACACATTCTTCTCAATTGTACATGGGTCATTCTCCAAAATAGACCACATACTCATACATAGAACATGTTTAAATAAGTGCAAAGGAATTGAAGTTATCCCCTGTATATTATCAGACCATAGTGCGAGGAAATTGGAGATCCATAGCAAAAGAAACTGGAAAAATTTCATAAACATGTGGAAATTGAACAACACACTTCTGAATAACCAATGGGTCACAGAGGAAATTAAAGAAGAAATCAGACAGTTCTTTCAATTAAATGACAATGACAATACAACATATCAGAATCTATGGGACCAAATGAAAGCAGTCTTACGAGGGATATTCACAGCAGTGAATACACATATTAGGAAAACAGAATGAGCCCAATTAAACAACCTGATGCTGAACCTCAAGCTTCTAGAAAAAGAAGAGCAGGACAACCCCAAAACTCATACAGGGGAGGAAATTATAAAGATCAGAGGAGAAATCAATGCAATGGAGACTAAGAGAATGATACAAAAAATCAATGAAGCCAAGAGTTGGTTCTTTGAAAGAATCAACAAAATTGACAAACCTTTAGCCAACCTTCTCAGAAAAAGAATAGAAAAGGCCCAAACCCATGCAATTAGGAATGAAAAGGGTGAAATTACAACAGACCCAGCAGAAATCCAGAGGATCATCAATACCTACTTCCAGAACCTATACGCCAATGAGATGGAAAACACAGAAGAAATGGATAGATTCCTAGATATATATGAATTACCAAAGTTGAATGAAGAAGACCTAGAAATTCTGAACAACCCAATATCAACCAATGAAATTGAACATGTAATTAAAAACTTATCAACTAAGAAAAGCCCGGGCCCTGATGGCTTCACTGCTGAATTCTACAAGATATTTAGAGAGGAACTGCTGCCACTATTGTTTAAACTTTTCAATGAAATTGAAAGGGAAGCAATACTCCCAAATTCATTCCTGGAAGCAAGCATCACCTTGATCCCCAAAGCAGAGAAAGACCCAACTGAAAAAGAGAACTATAGGCCAATCTCACTAATGAGCATAGATGCAAAAATCCTTAATAAGATACTGGCAAACAGAATGCAGAAGATCATCAAGAAGATCATACACCCTGATCAAGTGGGATTCCTCCCAGGGATGCAGGGATGGTTCAATATATGAAAATCAGTCAATGTAATACACTATATCAATAGAGCCAAGGACAAAAACCATATGATTATCTCCATAGATGCAGAAAAAGCATTTGACAAAATCCAACATGCATTTATGATAAAAACCCTACAAAAAATTGGAATAGATGGTCTCTACCTCAACCTGATAGAAGCCATCTGTGAAAAACCAACAGCCAATATCATACTAAATAGTCAAAAAACGAAATCCTTCACACTCAAATCAGGAACAAGACAAGGATGTCCACTATCACCACTCTTGTTTAATATAGTTCTGGAAACATTAGCCATGGCAATTAGACAAGAGAAAGAAATAAAAGGAATAAAGATAGGAAACGAAGAAGTCAAATTGTCATTATTTGCAGATGACATGATACTCTATATAGAAGACCCCAAGAACTCCACCAAAAGTCTTCCAGACTTAATAACCAAATTCAGTCAAGTAGCTGGTTACAAGGTCAACACACAAAAATCAATAGCTTTCCTCTACACAAATGACAGACTCACTGAGAGAGAAATAGGGCAAACAATTCCTTTCACAATAGCATCCAAAAAACTGAAATACCTAGGAATCAACCTAATGAAAGAAATCAAAGACCTTTTCTTTGAAAAGTATAGCACTCTGAAAAGAGAGATTGAAGATGATATCAGAAAATGGACAGACATCCCCTGCTCCTGGGTAGGAAGGATTAATATAGTGAAAATGGCCATACTTCCAAAACTCCTATATAGATTTAATGCAATTCCATTTGAGATCCCAGCAGCATACTTCATAGACCTCAAGAAAACAATCCAAAAATTCATTTGGAGCAAGAAGAGACCCAGAATAGCAAAAGCAATTCTAGGTAACAGATACATGGCAGGGGGTATCACAATCCCCAACCTGCAACTCTACTACAAAGCTACTTGATAAAAACAGCATGGTACTTGCAAAGAAACAGACTTGAGGACCAGTGGAACAGATTAGAAGATGCAGAAACAACGCCAGACACATTCAGCCATCTCATCTTTGACAAAGGAGACAAACATCCTCACTGGAAGAAAGATAGCCTCTTGAATAAATGGTGCTGGAAAAATTGGGCTTCAACTTGCCAAAGATTAAAACTAGACCTATATCTCTCACCATGCACTAAACTAAAATCAAAATGGTTTAAAGATCTAAATATTAAAATAGAAACTCTGAACCAGTTGGAACAGAGGTTAGGTAGAACCCTTGAAGACATTGGTGTAGGAAAAGATTTTATGAACAAAACCTCAGTTGCCCGTGAACTAGCACAAACAATCAACAAATGGGATCTCTTTTTATTAAAAAGCTTCTGCACAGCAAGAGAAACCACCAGCAGTGTGAAGAGACAACCCACAATGTAGGAAAAATTCTTCACCTGCTCTTCCTCAGACAAAGGTCTACTATCTCGAATCTATAAAGAACTTAAAAAGATCAGACCTCCTAAATTTAAAGACCCAATCGAAAAATGGGCATCTGAAATGAACAGACATTTCTCAGACAAAGAAGTAGAAATAGCAAATAAATACATGAAAAAATGTTCAACATCACTGTTCATTCAAAAGAGGCAAATGAAAACAACGCTGAGATTCCACTTCACTCCAGAAAGAATGGCTGCTATCATGAAATCAACCAATAACAAATGCTTTAGGGGCTGTGGGGAAAGAGGAACCCTGCTCCACTGCTGGTGGGAGTGTAGACTGGTGCAACCACTGTGGAAATCAGTATGGAGATACCTCAAAGAACTAGGACTGGAAGTCCCATTTGACCCTGCTATTCCACTGCTGGGGATCTTCCCCAAAGAATTAAAAGAATCATATCACAGTGATATATGTGTGCCCATGTTCATAGCAGTGCATTTTGTCATAGCTAAAACTTGGAAACAGCCTAAATGCCCATCAACTGGAGACTGGATAAAGAAAATGTGGTTTTTTTATAAAATGGAGTACTACTCAGCCATAAAAAATGAGAAATTAGAGACATTTATAGCTAAGTGGATGCACATTGAGGTGATACTCTTGAGTGAAATAGATAGGACACACATGTGTAAATACTAAATAGTTTCTCTGGTGTGAGAAACTGAAAGTGTAAATAAGGACCAAATGTGTAATAGGTAATGTGAAATAGGAAGAAAAGGGGCAAAGGGGAAGGAAGTGGGAGGGCTAGGGGAAAGGATAGAAGGGAATGGGATGAATATGAGAAAATGGAAAAATAGGAACAAAATTTTTGTAAATAGGGAGGAATGGAGGGGTTGAAGGGAGGGCTGGACAAGGGTGAAAAATAAGAACCAAGAGAGACTATGTAAAGGTGCAAGTTTCCAATGATGAATGTCATTATATTGTATACCTAAAATGTACCAATGATTAGAATGAATAATCGATAATGTAAAATAGGAAGAAATGGTCCAAAGGGGTAGGGGTAGTGGAGGGGCAGGGGAAAGGAAAGAAGGGAAAGGAAAAATGCTGAGAAATGGAAAAAATGGAAATAAAGTCTTTGTAAATAGGGAAGGGTGGAGGGCATGAAGGGAGGGCTAGGAATGGGGAAAAAATAAGAACCAAGATGCATTATGTAAAGGTACAATTCCCAATGAGAAATGTAATTGTGTTGTATACCTACAATGTACCAATAAAAGAATTTAATACAAAAAGAAAGAAAACAATGTTACGTTTATCTTGGTAATTAAACTTATTATTAAAATATACTCACATGTTATTAACTCTTTGAAACTTTCTTTCACAACCCTTGGCAGAATAAAGTCCTTTTTCCCTCTTGGTCCCAAAGAGACTTAAAAATGTCGCCCCCTGCTGTATCAATTATTCAGAGTGCTGGCTCTGGGGACAAACCCCTGGGTGCCATCCGGGCTGTGACAGAAACATAATACGTGCCCCCAAGCAAGTGTCTCAGTCTCTCTTTGCTCTCTTTGTAAAATGGGGTGAAATAAGAACTTTTACAATTCTATTTAGTGGTAGAGAAATATATGCAGACAAGAGATGGGATTATGTTTTTCTATGGAATGATCACCACCTTGAAAGTTGTGGTGTTTAGATGAATTAATACAATAAGAACGCTAACCTAGGGGCTGGAAGGTAGAAGACACTGGCTGTGATTGTCAGCTTTTACTCTGCTTGAAATTCTGTGCTATGTGTTTTACATATATAATTTTTAGTTTTTGGAATCATCTTAAATATATAGATGTATTTCTAAGATTGATTTTCAGATGGAATTTAAAATCAGAATGTTAATTATTGAAAAAGTTAAGTATTGCCCAAGGTAGAGTGTAGCTGGGAATGGACTCAGGTAAGAACCTAGCAAAGTAGCTCCTTTTCAAGGCTGTGGCCTCCCTGTCCTGGCTCCAAAGTCTCCATCAGGATCTGTGGGCAACCCCAGGTAGGCCAGGCTCACAGGACGCAGCCACTACATGGGGCTCCTTACCTGCTCAGGGCTCCCAGGTGCCTTTTCTCTATAGATAACTCTGGGCCTCATACACAATGCAGTGCAATCTGCCTCAGTAGCCCGGAGCATCTTCTGTGTTCCTTTCTGTTCAGGCTCTACCTCATTCATAGGGTGGAGACATTGCATTCTCATCCCAATCGATCAGTTTGCCCTTGAATTTTATATAAACAGAACCATGCAGTATGAACTCTTCTGGAGTCCCCCCATTATTGGATGTTCCCCAGTTTATTTTTCCCTATTGTTTAATAGGCCACAAATGGTTCTTCCTCCTCCTCTCAGCCATTTGATCATTCCCAGTTTGCTCTATTGTATAAAAGGCAGCCATGAAGTTTCTCATAAAAACATTCTTGTGGACAAATGTTTTCATTTCACTTGGATAAGGCCCTAGGAATAAAATTGCTTGGTCATGGGGTAAGTTTATATCTCACTTTAAGAGAAAATTGTTGTAATATAAATAATCCTTACTGGCATTCTTCCCTTCCCCGTGTCTCTCCCCTGCATCTGTTCAGCACATATCACTTGAACTGAAACACTTTTCTACTGTCTTCTCTGACTTTTTAGCTATTTTTTAAAAAATATTTTTGAGATATTTTCCCTGAATTATTATTTTTCTATATTTTAAAATTAAATTATATCTTATTTCTTTGTCTCTTCTAGTTGAACTTCATATGCCCTCTCAATTTGATTTTTTTATGCATTTTGTCCTCTCTGTAATTGCTTTAAAATGTATAAGGTACTTCTGTTTTCATCTCCTCCAGCTCTTAGCTTTTCTCTTTCTGTCCTTTATCCATTACTGGTGATTTCTGTCAGAGTTTTTGACCTTGCCTATTAGCTCACTAATTTTATTTCAGTTAAAAGGTTTTGCGGCTCAACCCCATACTCCGAGTAATTTGTTTCACTATTTACTTTGTCCAGCTCTGTACCTCTAATTGCTTCTTCTATGTAACTGCCTCTCTCTGCTTCTGTTTCCTCAAGAATATTATTTAGAGCAATTATGAAGTTTCATTTGTTTTGCTGTGAGCTCATTAATTCATTTTCTCCCAACTGACTATTTTTCAGACCACTTCCAACCCTGAGATATCCATATTTTATTTTTTAAAAATTATCCCCCTGTTCTTCTACTTGTGCATGTCCATCCTTATCTCATAGTAGTAGAAAGGTAGGCAAACATTCACCTCATTTAAATCCTCATTGTGTCATTTGTTAGCTGTGTTACTATGTCAATTTCCTGACCTTAGTGAGCTTTAATTAATGACTATGCCATGGAGGTGGTACCATAGCAGAATCTATCCCATACAGTTGTTTTGAGTGTTAAGTACAATAATGCGTATCCAATAATGCAAATATTCCTGATCAATACAGGTGTTTAAAAAAAACATAGCTCTAAGTGTGGGGCTTCATATCTTTCTCATTTTTGACTCTGTAAACTATTCGGAAAGGCTTTGGGGGAGACAATTTCTCTAGGTAATGTTCGGTTACACACAGACATTATTTTAAAATTATGTTCACCTTATTTTAAGTAGTTTTAGTGACCTAGAAATGATGTGTTTACAACTGAAGCAGAAAGGCAGGATTTGCTGAGCATGTTGGAGACATCCAAACTCATATTACAATTGGTGAAAACAAAGCATGGTGGTTTGTGCCTATAACCTCAGCTATTTAGGAGACTGAGATGGGAGGATGAATCAGTTAAGCCTAGGAGTTCAAGACCAGCCTAGGTAACATTTGAGACCCTGTTTTAAAAAAAAAAAAAAAACCCCAAAAGAAACAATAATAACAAAAAAAACAAGATTGATAACGATTGGTAAAGGTTGTGTTCAGTATACAAAGATGCAAACACAGGAATTAGGAATTAATTCTTCACATACTGCAAAATAAATCAATATATTGCAGTGAGGATGATGCAGGGTAAGAATATCATAGAACACATGAGAGGAGTTTAACAGATCATAAAAAAGAGAAATACGACTCAAAGAAATCAGAAAAAATATTCCCTTCTACAAAGTCACTGACAGGCCCACCAGTCATTCACTGAGAAGGAATTGCAAAGTGTTTCTGAATTTGACCTCCCAGGAAAGAACCGTGGTCAGCTGCTGCATGGAAACTACAGGGTGCCCAAAGGGACATTCTGCAGACAGTGTTTCGGAGCCTGGTCCACTTACATCAGTAACGTCTACTTCCCACGTGTCTATGATGACAGTACTAGAAACTCTTCACACTTCTTCAGCACAACTCTCCTCAATCACTCTTGTTTGGCACTAGCATGTTTATTATGGAGTTACTTTAAAATACCAGGACACCACTGTCCCCAGAAAGACAATTGAGAAGCAGAAGCTGACAAGATGCCCACCAACCCATTTTCCCTCCTGGCAGAAGAGTAGGATTAAAATTCCAGCCTCTGGCTTTGGTTGGGTCATTGGAATATGTTCTGGATGACGAAAAGTGGGAGCATCCAGTGGGACATTGGGACAACCCAAATCTCCAGTTGGGATCCCACTTTCTGGGAAGTGATTGATGCAAGGAAACTTGTGCCTGGGAAATGTGCTGGGGATTGATGAGCAATGGGCCATTGTCACCTAAGGACATTAACACTGAAAGGAATAGCTGGGGAATCTGAGAACTGTAACCACAAGGCAACTCACATGCCATAGGTTGGTGAATGATGGGAAAAAATGAATGTCAGCCAACCTTCCTCTCTTCCTGTCCTCTGCTGTTTTTCAGGGCCTCTCATTAGCTGAAACCAACTGGAAGCCATAGGTGAATGGTGCCCACAGACAGCTCTGCAGAGAACATAACCTCCATGTCTCTCCCCGTGATCTCCCACACCTCCCTTCCCACCCTTGGAAAGCCTCATTTCCAACATGGTGGTAGTTCAAAGCCAATGGAGCTGGGTCTCCTAGGTCTCCCGTGGGGGTTGCCGGCCATATGGACTATGAGCTGAACAAGATAGAAATTTTGCTGTATGAAGCTACCAAAGATGTTTAAAGTGTTTATATCTGCTAATTGCCTTGATTCATATAATAACCAAGATATTTACGGTAAATTCCTGGCAAGCTTTTCAATTATCGCATGTATTTATTTCTTAATCAGGTCTATAATCATCTACGCATAAATTTTATTCAATGACATAATGCTTCTGAGGTACAGGAAATACCTCCTGGAGTTGGAATAAATACTTACCTAAATTCAGGCCCTTCACACTGAGGAGGAATCAGCCAAGCAGTACCTATAATGAATGCTACGTGAGCCAGATCATTTCTGCCTAGAAACGCAGTTCCATATGACAACTGCAATTTCTTTGGAAGGAATGCAAATTTTATGAGAACAATACTGGATAGATGATGTGCTATCAACTATGTCTCATAACAAGTTATATTTAATAGAGAGATAACAGTCAGTGAACTGTTATGTACCCTCATTTCCATTGTTCAAAACTGATAATATCCTGATGTCACTTAATCAATGAAACAGTGTGAGTGGGACTACATTTAAAAAGAAAAAAGAAATCCAAGCAGGTTTTTGACTACCTGTACCACTCAGGTCTTATGCTCATATAAAATTTTAGAGTTGTGCACCAAAAGCAAGCCTTGAGAGTTAGAAGAGGAGAGTGGCTTGCCTGCAAGCAGACTCAAGCACAAAGATGCACATTTATCTAACCTGCGGGCACACTGCCTTCTGCAGGGAACAGCTCACGGCCTTAGCTACCCTTGTTGTACAGCCTGCACTATACGGCAGGTGCCGGCTTAGGCAGTGCACTGTTTTCCTGGGCAGTATTTCTTGTTTGTTTTTCATTGTGCATTCAAGATGATCCATCCCTGAGAGCTGTTCAATGAAATAATTATAACATGCTGAACATTAAATAAACAAGCAGTTCTACTCTGGGTTTATTTGTCTGCCCTCAGCAGCCCTTTCAGTTCTGCAAAGTTCATTCCTTGGAAGACCTCCCACCACCCAAGGGATGGAGCCCTGTGGGTGGTACCTGTATTTGCTCCTCACTCTTTACTTACCTCATACAATGTAATCCTTAAAGCCAAAATAACCAAAAACAACATTGCATATAAGTACTTTGCTGTGTTCGATTTCAATGATTCTATAGAAGAAAAACTATATACATTTGAAATTTCATGCAGACTTAACTTCCATTGTCTCCACTGTGGAAATCAAAAAGCCAAAGTTCTTGTTTTTAGCTGTGTACTTTTATATTCTTATAGATACCACATTTTATTAAAAATATGCTGTAAAATTATATTCATAGTAGCTCCTACAGATCCTTCTGTGTTCTGAAAATCTAACTTTCCTATTTAAGCTCTTAGCATGTCATATTTTACATCCCTCTAACTCATTCAACTTGACTACTGCTGATGATTCCCTAGCATAGAAACTAAGCACCTGTAACTTGGAATCCTGGCATGGGCATATGGATCAATAATATAGACAGTCATTCAGATGGGAAAATACGGGGCTGAGGAAGGGATCTGGGGTAGAGAACAGGAGAGTTCTGCATGTGTTTCATAGCCTTGGAGAAACAGGACCAGAAATGGGGCTGACAGGGAGTAGCAGGAATGGAGAGGTGAGAGGTATTAGTGGGGAAATGGAACTGAATCAGAGGGAGCTATAAGGCCCAAAGAGTAATTATAGATAAAGAACAAAAGATATCCAAGCATCTGACACTTGGGACGCTTAATATTTTGAGATGAAGAAGAGAAGAATTCCGCAGCGGGGCTCAGGAAGGAGCCGGCTGTGGCCAGGGGAGAGGTACAAGCATGCGGTGTCTGAGCACTTCTGAGGCTGCCACCTTGTTCTGTCCCATGGATCATCCCATGCCAGGTCCATGTGATCTAAATCACTGCAGCTTCACTGTGAATCCTGCAGAATATTTCTCTCTTTTTGCAATGAGCATCTCTTCCTCACTTTGCTCCACAACTGCTTTGATCGTTTCTTGGAAATTCTCTTCAACCACATTGGCCCTTTGGTTGGGTTTTCCTGTCTTTCCTTCCACCTTCCCAGCTCTGTGTTGCTGTCCTGCACTATGATGACCACTGTGTCATTTCAGAGCCTTGGACAGCTCCCTGCAGTACAGGGTCATTTTAGGCTTCATCACGTGCTGAGGATTTGGCTTCCATGAGATTCTGAATCATGGCCTAGAGATGGCAATAAGTGGTTAAGTTCAATGCTTATGGTAATACTAGTAACAAAAATGATGAGTCAGTTTCCTCATCACAAGTTATTTGGATAAAAATTATACCATTGGTCTTTTTTGGGGTACAAACTAATACTTTATCAATATGTTACTTTTTTTTCTGGTATCAGGGATTGAACTCAGGACCTTGTACTTGTGAGGCAGACATGATGCCACTGAGCTAAATCCCTGGCCCCTATCAAGATGTTATTTTTATAATACATTTTTAGGAAAAAGATAACTCATTTGATAATTTAAAACTAGAATGGTATGTCTTCTCTGAATGTACTAATTCTTTTTAAATTCTTGCTCCTCTTTTTTTCCACTGTTTTCAATATATAGAATTACTAGTTAAATTCTGAGTGGACTTTTAATGAGACAATGAGAGTTTAATGGCAAAAAATAACAGCTGTGTTGGTTGAGACATAGATGTTAAACTTCATTTTCTTTTCCTTTTTTGGTGTTTGTAATTCAAAAACAATAGGATTATAAATACACAGTAATATCTCTAAACATCATTGTCAGAAAAAAAATAAAGAAGATGACATTGTGAAGAAAATAGTTTTTAATTAGCTAATTAATAAATCATCAAAAGGTTTAAACTGAATAAAATATTGAAAACACATTAAAAAACTGTAAGACTATCATCTGTCATAAAGAGGGTACAAATGTTTTGAAGTGTTAGATTTTAGGAAGATTTGTCATTGGGGATCTAAATCATCAGAAAAACTAAAAGTTAGGAGCAGTGCCTCTGAATGAATTATTTTAAATAAGCACGTGTTAAACCAGCACAGGAATCAAAAAGAGAAAACATTCCCTGCAAGACTGGACTTTACCAACTTCTCGGTTCCCTCTGTGACTGCACCCTTCTGAGACCATAGAGGTAAAGAACACTACCGGCAATGGAAACATTGATCTGCCTTCAAAAGGAGACAAAGTATTTGAGCCACGTAATTCTAATGGTTCTTTTTCAACTATGGTGTTATCCAAAATAAAAATACTTCATTAATAATGGAAAAATAAAGACCAACCATGCAAAAATATAGCAGTGCAAAGGAAAGAGATTGCTAGGGGGTAAAGATCAGTTTTATAACCAATTATGTTAGATGACTAGAGAATGGAGGGCTGAGCGTGTGTGTGTGTGTGTGTGTGTGTGTGTGTGTGTGTGACTGGGGATGGAACCCAGAACCTTTGCATTGAGCTATGTCCTCAGCCTTATTTTAGGTTTTTATTTGGGGACAGGGTCTCCCTAAGCTAGTTAATTGCCCAGACTGGTTTCCAACCTATGATCCTCCTGCCTCAGCCACCCAGAGTGCTGAGATTACAGGCGTACACCACCACATTCATTGGAACTGTCATTTTTTTTTTAATTAACAGAAGCTTTAGTGAAGGATATGACTGAAATATAGCTGTGGGGCCCCCAAGTTGCAGCCATCTTGGCTGGGAGTTGTCCATCTGTGCTATAGCATAGGTGAAAAATACCATTTCTGCCTTCAGGGATTCCTCAAAAAGTAGGTGTCCCACTCTGAATTCAAATTATTCTTGGAAATTCAGCACACATTTACCGTAATAGGATGAAGTTTAGAATTGGAGACAGTCACTCCAGGAGAGTTTCTCAACTGGCCTGACCTTGCAGCCCCCAACAAGTGGGTAACATCTGGAGACAGATTCAGGGACTGCTACTGGCAACTAGTGGTTTGAGCCAAGGGTGCTGGAAAATTTCCTCCCGTGCACGGCAGAGTCATTACCACAAAGAAATGTCCAGCCCCACAAATCTGTACTTTTCAAAGGTGGAATATGCAGCCTAGAGAAGTCCCTCTGAAAGGACAGGCGAGATGGAATTGCCCTTGTCCAGGCATTGCTAACATCCATCTTAGGAAGTCACCAAAGAGTAGATGAAAGAAAAAATAAAATTAATGACAGAAGTGCATCCCTAGAAGATTAAAGAGGCACACTTTTTGAAAAAAAGGGCAGAGAGTTCTGAAAGGACCTTTTGAAAAGAAAAAAAAAACAGGTTAAGAAGATGTTCTTAGAAAAACATCAAAATGAGCATGGTATCACCAATAAATTCTGAAATGGCAGCACAGGTGGCCAGAATGGACACCAGAGAAATCCTAAGAAGCCTGTGAAAATAGATGCTCCCAAACTTGCTGGGAAAGAAATGAAAAGAATGAAAAGAATACCATGAAACTATGAAACATGAGACCAAGCAGACACAGAAGATGTATAAATAGATGATTTTCAGCCTTATATATCTGACAAAAGCAGAGCAGAGAGAAGTAAGGTAAAGCTTAAAGACATATTGGAAGGAAAAGACTGAAGAAAAAGTTTTGAATCTTTAGGTTAACAGTTGACATTATTAGGTGAAATTAATGATTTTGAAAAAAAGTTCTCAAATTCTATATCCATTCCAGCAACAGATCAAAAGGAAAAATACAAAGGAAGAATGATTGGACTTCTTTGGTGAAATATTTTCAGCAGAAAGGCAATTGCAGGGTAACAATTATATCTATCCCAGTGGTAGCTGTGATACACACAGAGGGCCTGTGCGCTTTGCCTTGGCACTGCCTGCTGGTCACTGGGGTGTTAGGATCCTGTGGAGAACCATCAGTGTTTCAGGTTCAACTGTACTGACATACTGAGGACTTTGGGTTTCACCCCAAAGTCAATCCATTCCACCGAATCATTCTGACTCTAGGAGTGACAGAAACATTACTTTGAAAAATCACTTTGGCAACGTAAGTGGAAATGGAGAAATTTGAGTTTAACGAAGACTAATTGGACGGCATTTTAGGAACTGCAAAATACTGGCTGTAAAATGTTTAACCAGATCTATGTCCGTGCACTGTAAATGGAGAGAAGGCTGTAAACATGGAATCCTTCAGCAATGTGATCATCAGGATAGAAAAATGGATGCAGGGTGCTGGGTGGCATTTGGGCACTGGGTCTGGTTCATACTCTTAAGGTTGTAAAGTATTTTAGGTAAAAAATACGAGTGTGGTGTCTGGAGAAATAAAATTATATCTCTAACTAGAACACAGTGAAGTGATTCTCACTTTGTATTAATAGCTAAGGCCTTCCTACTACTGCCACAAGGAGTATGAAGTATGTTTATTTTTGAATTATGTGCTGAGGATTAGGAAGTTAAAAGATACTCTCTCTCACTTTTAAAACACAAGTCAGGACAGTGGGGCAGACAAAGACCTAGTTACATTTTACATGTGCCATGCCAAGCGTTCGATGAAACAGAGAACTGGGGCTTGTGCAGGGGAGGGGATTTTAGTAAGGGAGAGAGGAATATCAAAAGCTGCATGGAATCAATGAGAAGTCATTACCGGGAGATGCAGCACCCAGGAAAAGGCAGAGTAGCTTGAAACCCTAGGCATCTCCAAACCGAAGTACCTTCTCTCCCAAACTGAAAAAGGGTCCGTTGGTCACTGCCCACACCTGAGCTTGGACCAGAAGAAAGTGAGGTCAGCTGTGGCCGCTGCTAATAAGGAGGTGATTGACAACAGCACTCTGGTCACTGCTCCACATGGGAGGGTCCAAGAGGTAACTGGCTTCCTACTTCCCAAGAAGCCTCTTGCTGACACTGGGCAGGGATGCGGGGGACGATGGTGGTGATAATAGTGGGTTTTGGTAGCCATAGCAATAATGAAAACTGATCCCAGTCAAGCGCAGCTACATGAGGTCTCCGTTCATCAACCCTCAGTGACCTAGAGCTAAAACCACATGTGGGAACCATCAGTGTTATGCAGATGACGGGACCGTGGCTGACCCTATCCTAATAAATTAAATGAGGGTTATTTTAAAAAATTATTTAGCACTTTTCTCCCATTATTTTTTCAGATAGTGAAATTTGACATTTTTTTATCAGAATTCCCTAATTGATGCTACTGATTACTTTCTGAAATCTCATTTTTAAAGTAGTAAAATTGGCAAATTAGTGGCAATTTCAAAGCACAAATGTAAAATTCCTTCAGATATTTAAATGGGCTCTAGAAATATTATAGACAAAATTGCTTTTCCTCTGAATTACTCTTGTTTAATTTCTTTATCTCAAATATGGCAATAATTGTATTCACGGGATCGAGAAATGTCATGAGAGTTGCATTTTTTTGTGAACATTTTGAGCTCCCATTCATGGCTCTATTCTACTCTGCTTCAGCCGCAAACCTATCTCAAACCTTTTATTCACATTGTCCTCCTTCCCTGATTTGTTTCCTGCTCCGTCTTCCGTGTCCTGTGAGTGCTGAGGGTGAGGCACTGACGACATGGGCTTTAGGTGTGTGCTGTGGGCTATATTTTATTTCCTACCTTAAATCAACCTAATGTGGTACAGGAAGAATATAGCTAAATTAATGCCTGTGCTACCTGAAGCCATGGCTACATTTTTATTTTCAAGAAATTGCCTCAAGGCCAGCAGTAATTAACTCAGATTCCAATAGACATATTCCTAGCTAGGCTCCGTGAAACTCAGTCTTGTGGGGATATGGCATAAGTCACATCTGTGGACATTTTTTCTCAGAGTATCCTGAAGAAAGACTGTGGATTTTAATATCTTTCTACTGGGCTAATTTGCCTTTTATTTCTCATAACAACACTGGAAATTCGGTTTCCAGCACAGGTCATGCTTATGGAGTGTGTGTGTGCTTGCGTGTGAGTGTGAGTGTGACTACATTTGTGTGCTGGTGCACACATGGTGAGCACCTCTATATCCAGGACAGTCTTTGTTCCAAAGTGCATTATGATACCCCTCATAAATACGTCTTTGTTTTGACTAAGTCTCGGAGGTTTGGAACTTCTTTTTATTGCAAACTACAGTAGCCTATTCTGACTAATGCGTATCTTGCATAAGATTATCAGCATGATGCATTAAATATATATAAGATATAAGAAAGAGGCTTAGAGAAGTATTTGTTAGCTATTGTTATACTTGTTCTCCATTTTCTTATTTTCTAGTCCATGGCCTCATTAGTCTTTGGATGGTAAATGTGTGGCACATCAATTAGTGAATGTATGAATGACAATTCAGCTCATTTTTAGAGGTGTCAGGCTCTGGCAGGAAAGAGAAAGCACACTCATAATTGGAGAGAGCTTCAAGGAACAGAAGACTTATGAGGTAAGGATGGGGTGTTGAGAAGCCAAAAGAAGCTGTGGTAAGTACCCAGAGGCAAGCTGTAGAAGAAATCTCTCTGTGCCTCAGGGTTGTAAGGGCAGAGAAAAGAAAGATTTACAAGAACAAGGCAAGGACTGCAGCTCAAAGCAGAGGTACCTGCTGAGAGCTATGGCTTTTTGTAGAGGAAAACAGACACAGCTACTCTTCTTCCTGGCTGGGAGGATGCCAGAGGAATAGATGCCCTACCTTCTTCCTCTTTCCTCTCTGGGACTAACTGGGGACCATGTGCCGGGGAGCTTGGCATGTGAGCTGGTAAACCTGTGGTTTAGTTCGCAGAGCAAAGCTGGGCTCTACAGGGCCAGAGGGGATGGAGCAACATAAAGGGTGCTGGTCTAGATCTCACTGGACCTTGAGTACCATGCAGGCTGCAGCAGGCGCAAGCCATGGGGCAGAGTTTGTCTTTGCACCACGATGCTCCTGTGGGGTTTGGATTTTACTCTCCTAGTCTTGGAGAATATTATCTGTTTCAGGGACAGAGGAAATTTTTTTTTAAAAAAAGAAGAATCAAGATGTGTTATGTCAATGCAACTATTCCCCACAATGAATTTAATCATTATGTACAGTGAACATCAACTAATAAAAACGTGTAGGAAGAAAAAAATCAAAGACCTTCAAAGGAAAAGGAACATCTTTCCCTAACATTTGATTTCCTAAACCTTCTCTAGCCCAAATGCCCCTCTGTGCCCCGTACCACACCTGGAAAGGGGTATTTCTTCTGTTGGAGACACTTTCTCACTCTTTTTCTACACTCTTTCATTGCGTTATGAAAAAGAATCATTTGCAAAGAGGGAGGGAGCACCTCACAAAATGTCAACAGCTTTTATTTCTTTACATGATCACAATTAAAAGTTCTATCACCTAATAATTTTACTCATTAACATCCTTGCTTTCAACCCACTGCTTTTTAGTGTGCAGTACAGTTTTGCTTTTAAGGCCCTACTTCATATTCTGTGAATATAAAGTGTTTACTGGTGCTTGGTTTTTATCCCACTTCTCTCTGAAAGCTCTTTTATTTTAGTTAGATGTTAACCCATTCACATTCATTATATGTCTTGAAATTTTGACTACTTCTAATCATTTAATTAATTGTATTTTTTCTATCCTCAGTCTTTGCTTTCTGTCTTTTTTAATTTGTTTGCTTGTTGTGTTTTCAGTGATTGTAAATTTCTAAGTTACAATTATTCTAAGCTTTTTCTTTTAAGATATTTGAACTCAGGGCCTCACACGGACATTTCCAATCCATTTATTTGTTTGTTTATTTATATGTTTATTTTGAAGCAGCGTCTGATTGAGTCACTAAGTTACAAGGCTGGGTTTTTCCCCTTCCACCTGCCTCGCCTACCCCAGTGCTGGGATTATAGGCATGCACCACCATGCCTGGCCTTTATTGCAAAATATTACTATTACTTTTTGTTGCCAAATATTTTTATTTGCCTTTTCCACAATCTGAAAATATTGCACTTATCTTGGAAATGATTATAGCTCTCAGAAATTTCTGTTATTTTGAA
This sequence comes from Heterocephalus glaber, assembly GCF_053883595.1. NCBI lineage: Eukaryota > Metazoa > Chordata > Mammalia > Rodentia > Bathyergidae > Heterocephalus > Heterocephalus glaber. The sequence goes on from NW_028258381.1 coordinate 12,336,135, forward strand.
ATTTTAAAAAATTAAAAATTTTACCATTTCCTTCTAAAGCCAATTGTATCTACTCTCCAGTTTTTCATCTCCTTTCACTTTTTCCCTCCCAGTGTAATATCCAACATATCATCTGCTATCCTTTCCAAGGAGAGGGTTGTGTGAGAGACTTTAAGTTCACACCAGATAATATAACATTTGTGTCTAAATCATACCAATTATTAAGTAATTTCTGTTTAAGATAATTCATCCCTTTGAATCTTAGTTTGCTCATTAGTTAAAACTGAGAAAACATTAATTAGTTGGATTCTTGTGGGGATTACATTTAAATGGTAGGTTTGATTCCAGTTCAAATTTTTTTCTTTCTTCGATTTCTCATTGAGAAGCCTTACCCAGAATGACTGAGGAGATGGAATATGTAAAACAGGAAATAAAAAATTAGTATTTCTTTGAAATAGGGTTACTCTGCTCAGAGAAGTGCGACCAAAACGTTAGGTAACATTTGCTGTGGGGGAGTTGTATGAAAGACAGAATCCCTAGGTGTAGGTGTTCTTTTGTGGAACCAAAGTGGGGACAGCAACCCAAGGACTTGCTTCAGCGGGCAAGAAACCTCCCCAGAGGACAGGCTCCATTACCTCACACCAGCCTGATGGACACCATCAAACTCCTTCACGACAGCTGTGACCTCAAATACGACCCGTTATCCAGCAGCAGCAGAAGGCACCAGCAGAAGAACCCCACAGTGTGGACACTGAGGCCGGGGAGGGCTGGTTCTGGCAGAGGGCAAAGCTGCTCCATGATGTCCCAGCTGTGGCCTTGGCCAGATGGGCCTTGGAGGTCAGAGGATGGAGGATGAAGTCCACACTGGCCAGAACAGATCGGATGCCTTGAAGTTTTCTTCTGAAGGGAAGGCACCTTGGGCTATTACTTCAGATTAATTATGTTGACTCAACCTCAAATGCCAGCACTCAAGGAAAAATAGTTAATCTACCCTTGCAATAGAAGTTTGCCAGTGGAAAGCATGGACATAGGAAACTGGCAGAAACATTTTGAGTTTTCTTTTTATAGGAAGTTTGGCAGGAGCAAAGGAGAGAATATATTACTTAAAATACACTTCCTGGATTTTTTTCTGTAGCAACTCAGGGGAAATAGGAAGTACTTAAGATTTCTAAATCCGCATAATGTCACTGTAAAAAGTACACTGTACTAAGCAGTATGAAACCACATTTCAAAAGTATTTTTTGATCCCTAATAGACTTTCAAAGCAGCTTGATGAGAACTGAGTAATATGTTATTGGAAACAAAGATTCTGCAATATGATTACATTTTCCCACAGTGAAGAAATTCACTGCCACTTTTAATTAGTGTTAATAATCAGGAGTCAAAAGACAATCTCCCATGAATAAATCTTTAGCATATTCTCACTGAACATCTATTATGTGTTCAGCATTATGCTATGTGAGATAGGTGACAGAAGAGAAATACCAGGAACTTTTCATAATTTTGTGTAGCTTTCCATGGCTTTGAGGAGATAAGGTCACCCATGCCAGACTTCACGTACCAAAAAACCCTCCATAGACTCTTCTATAGTGCTAAAGACATACTGTAGATCACAGGCCTTCAACCCTGAGAAGTAGACACAAGATGAATACTGTGTTGGAATAGACAGGGGACGCATAGTTTCATGTTCAAATCTAGTGGAGAAAAGCATAGCTCACCATGCTTTAGGATAGCAGGTATGCTTGGGGGGGTGGGGACCTGGGGAAAATTATGCGGCAGCTATAGGGACAGTTGAATCCCAACGTTTGGTATTTAGGAGCAAAGGTGAAGCAGAGCTGTCAAAGCATCACTGTATCTCGTTAGGACCTGGAATAGAACTAGAATCCCACAGGGGCTCCATCTGTCCTCTTAAAGGAGCTGAAAGGGAGAAAGTAGGCCAAGAGCTTAGGCTGCACTGAGATTGATAGCCAAAGGGTTTTAAAGCACACTGGCACTTTTCAGTCAGGTAAGTAGCCCTATCTGCTGCAATAAACTCCATTCCCGATACTAAGCCTCAGTCATGCCAAATGAGTACCTTGCATACTTCAGGAGTCTGGTGGGAAAGGGCTCTGTTGAAAAGCAAAAAAAAAAAGAACAAAGATGCTAAATAGTAACCAGACTTTTCAGGAAACATAGATCAAGAGCACCAGGACAAGTGTGGTCTGTGAAATCAGTTCTTTACTGCTGAGCAAATTTCTTTTTCTTACAGCATTGTGATTATGTTGAAGTTAATTATCCTTTTGCTTAACTCTACCTGTCTCACTAGAAACTGCAACTGAATCTATAACATGTCTAGGTAATGGCTCAGTTTTTATTATTTCTCAGAGTTCAGCTGAAGACAGGTCACCATTTAAATCCAGAAAAAAGAAGGGAAAGAAAAACAAAAATCATGGACAAGGGAAAATAGAAATCTTAAAATACATGTGTTGCAGTTTTAGTCCAAGGGTCTCTAGGCAAAGCTGGCAAACAAACAAGCCTATGCAAGAATCTGAGGGTTCACTAGAGAAATATGCATATGATATACAAAGATTTACAAAGTAGGCTTACAAATGGCCACCTGCGGAGTCAGGTGAGAGAATACAGAAAGGCCTTCTGCATGCTGCAGAGCTGCAGAATCCAGTCAAAATTCAAAGGCCTGCCACTCACTGCAGAGTCCAGTGCAAGTCTGTGTTGGAAGACTGAAGAGTTTGTGCTGGAATCCTGAGGGAACTGGGGACACAGGTCCAAATGTGAGGCGAAGGGTGCAGCTCCTCCACAGAAGCAAAAAGGGAGCATGTCCTCCTTTCCCTTTTTATTCCTCCCAGGCTACAAGCCTATTGGTTGGTGCCACCCACCTCCAGGCAGGTCTTTCCTCTTCAGTAAGTCAGTCATCCAGGCCACCAGAACTGTGTTCTTATTCCAGTCAACACCAGAGTTAACCATCACACTGCATTGCTTACAATGGACAAAATGGAGAAAAGCACATCTGACATCTGGCTCCCTCCTGTGACCTCTGGTACCAAGCCACGCAAAGTCTCCTCCAGGTTGGGGGAAACCCTGGTGGCTCAACCTGTGCTTGTTAAAGCCTTTAGGTTATTGTCTGTGTGGCTTTTCCTGCCTGTGTTCAACTAAGGCCACGCTCCCCCGGGGCTGGCAAGTTCGGCAGTGCCCATCTCTGGGCCATCTCTTCCATAGGCTCCCAGCTCTCACTGGTCCTAGGACAGACATGACCAATGGACCCCAGCCATGGGTCGGGGGGGCTCATCCTCAGCTTCCTCTGTGCCCCAGCTGAGCCATCTTCCAGCCCCACCCTACCCCATATGAGGATGTCCAGATGGGGCCTCTCTGCACCTCAGGCCCTGCTCCACACCCTTCACCAGCACCTCACCCTTGGGTCCTCTGATTCTGTCCTCAACTCTACATTCTCCCCACTTTTCCTTGTCTTCTGTATTTTACTGCTTTAACCTGAGCATGATACGAGACAGAGGAAACTGAAATGTTTTATGCTTTGTTTTTATACCTAGGTGGTGCCCCTGCCTCCTGTCTCCACCTCAAAGCAATTCTGGGATGAGTGAGTTCTAAGATTCTTCTCTCTCCTTGCATGCCATTGCTGTGGTGCTGATTTAGACTTTCTGGGCTTCTAATTACAATAAAACAAAGCATTGAAACAAACAAAAATAAAAGCAAGAGAAAATCTGGTTTCACTAATACACACTACACACAGTGTCCCAACTAAACTGCAAGGGACAACAGGTGCTAAAGAAGGGTCACTCCATTAACTAGCCACTCCAGTGACAGTCCTGTCACCAAGACTGGAGAAGACGGTCCCAGTGCAGATTTGTGTGAATCACTAACATGGAAGTTCTGCTGGTTTAATGCTAATTATCTTCCCTTACAGAACAGCTCCCAGACCAAAGGAGTGCAAAACACTATACATTAGGGTTAGGGTTAGACCGGGTCTTTTTACTATAGCTGAAATTTAAACAAACCTTTGAACATAATGAAGAAATTTGGGGATTCTGCTTCTTAACTTATCTCAAAAGACTCCCTTGCAGAAGGGAACAACAAACAAGTGGCCTTCTTGGAATTAGCTCCTTGTGTGAATTTCAGCTGACTCACAAGCACATTTAGGGCAATGCGGTGCAGAGGTAAGCCTATATTATATGAGTTGCTGTATGCGTTGTGCAAAAAAAGCTCCCCTCGTAGACACCTGTGCAAATGCCACCTGCTACTGTTTGCACTTCCACATCTGGAAGTCAAAGTGGTACTTCTAGTTGTTCTCCTGAAGCTTCTTACGCAGGCAGGAAGCACTTACTCACACAATGCCAGGCTGAGCATTGGAAAACAAAGCCCAAGTGGGGTGTCTGCTCATTGCTAGGTCTCTCAAAAGCTGCGAAACTTATTCACGCATGCAAGTACCCCACCTAACTAGAACACGTAATGCTATGCTTTCCTTTGGCTCATGGCCTCATGTGGTGACACAGCAGCAACTGTCCTGAATTATGAACACATGGTACAATCTGGAAACCCTTATGTGACAGTCGCATTTCAATCCTCGGAAGGTTTGCAGGGGAGGTGCCAGTTCTCCTTCCTCGTGTGTCTTTTTGTTCATGGCTTTTCCCAATCAACCATTCTCTACAGCTTCTGGTTCTTCTCAAGCTTAGCATTATTTGGCAGCATTCCTCTTTCCTTAACAATACAACACACTTTCTGGCATATGCACAAGAGAGCAATTATGTCATCACCAAAATGACCAAAATGCAGTTCTGTATCAGCTTTATAAGCAGAATGGCAAAAATGTGTATACTACATGTAAACTTTTGCCTCTAGAAAAGCTGTACGATGGTATTATTACAAGGCAGACCTGGGCCAGGAGAGTCAGATGGGATGAATTATCTCAAACCATGTCTGGGTAAGGTGGCTTGCTGCCACCTGGAGTGTCCCGCCCAGAGGACACTAGAGGAGGCCTTCAGAAGCCCTGGCCAGACATCTCTGTGTAGGTCCAATCTGCTTTGTGTTGTAGAATAATATGGTCATGGTGTTTAGAAATGTGAGACAAATACAACAAAAGATAAACGCAGATCTGGAAATAGAAGTTAAACATTTTATCAGCAGAGCAATGCAGATGGAAGAAAAAGCAGTGCTTGTTAAAAAACATGGAAAGGACATTTTAGAATTCAGGGTTGATGCTGCTGTGTTTCAATACTTTCTTGTAGAAATTATAGACATCAAGACCAGCATTGACATGAGCGTATCACCTCTGAGACAAACACAATAGGCAGGTTTTGTAATAAGTTCAGAAGAGATTAGGAAATTAGAAACACAAGAAAACCTATTTACTTCTACAAATCTCAGTAGACATAAGTGCCACATCTGAAGTGCAAGTGGACAATCACATGCAGGAAAATTATAGTACGTGTAAGGATGTGGAAGGCGGCGAATTGTCCTGTTGCCAGTCCACTTGTAAATTCAGGAGTGCTATTTAATCTTATTTTGAGCATAATGTAAAGAGGGCTGGTTTTCAAAACCACTGCCATTGTGTGAGTGTGTGTCCAAGAGTCTTCAAGGAACGACCTATTTAGGGTATGCCCAGACATGAAGAAAGAAGATACAGTCTAATCTCACACCTGCCTTCGTTCCCAGGGTTCTCAATTAGAGAGGAAAGAAGAGTAGATGTTGAATGCTGGTCCTTACCACTACTAGATAATTAGACACTCAGATGGAGAATGAGTATTATAAATAATCACTGGAAGGTCTTAAGAATCTTTGTATACAGAGGAGGATAAAGATAAGACAAAAACAAAATTTTAAAAAGATGAATATTGTTCCAAAACCTAGAGAAATAATGATCAGAAAATTGCTATCTTATCAGTAAAAGCTTAACCTACTTGGTTTTCAATGAAGGAATAGCACTCCAGATATAGGCTTTCAGCTCCTGATTCTAGATCTTATTAGGTATATATCCAATTTGGTTGACAGTTATGGTACCTGCATATTGACATGATATTATCTTCTTGCATGTTTTCATTAAAAGATCCTACTACTGAATATATTGACACAATAGCTCTAATTGCTGTAAATACAGTTAACTCGAATGTAATTGTCACCAATGAAGGAATTAAAGGTCCTGATCCAAGTCCTTCTAGATTGAATATCTGCAATATCTCTCAAATCAGTCATCTTTTTTGTCAGTAGCAGAATGATTGCTGATGACTTCTCCAGTGTCTGAGATTTCAAGTCTCCACAGAGCAGGGGTTTGGAGTGCACATCAGTGACTCTTCAAACAGAGAGAGTGACAATAGTGATTGCCACTGATTATTTCTCACTCTGACACCTTGCTGTGTTTGATGGCAAGGAACTATAAATCTATTTTTGCCTTTGTTTTATATTGTTTTGTTTCACTTTGTTGTTTTATTCCCTCAAATAGATCCATTCCTAAATGATCTGTATGATGCATATGGTTATATAATAAGTGTTTTACTGCACATTAATTATAAATCATGATTAAATGGTGCTGGGTAGTTATGGTTTACATCTGATACTTCCTTGAAAAGTCTCATATGTTCAGAGGAGGGCTTTTGAAAGGTGATTGGATCATGGGGTGCTGTACTCATCAGTGGATTCATCAGTGTACTCATCAGTTCATCCCTTGATGAGTTCAAGGCTATGTGCTGTTAGGAGGTAAGGCCTGGTTGGAGGTGGTCACTGGGGTATGACCTGGAAGGTTGTGTTCTTGTCCCCGGCTCCTCCCTTCTTTCTCTGCTTCCTGGATGCCATGGTCAAGCAGCTTTTCTCCACCACACTCCTCTACTTTTCCATTTTTGCCTTGGAGCCAGCCCACCATGAACTGAATCCTCTGAAACCATAAGTCAAATTAAATGTACTCTCCTTTGAATTGTTGGTGTCAGATGTTGTTTCTCAAAGAGGAGAAATCTGATGAATACAGATAGCTTCAAACAGACAGCCCTTGCTTTGTGACACAGTGATAACTTGAGGCTATATGAAGATTCATAATAACAACTTGAAGTATTTATCAGAAATACTTTTGAACATCATAAGAGTAATCACTTGTGGTCACTTTACACAACTGATCTAATTTGAGTGTGTTCCCCAAGGGTTCCCACATCTGGGTCAGTGTCCTCAGTGTGGCAGTGTTGCCACATGTTGTGGAAATTTGAAGAGGGGATTTAGTGAGAATTAGGTCACCATGACAGGATTAGTCATCTTTCCCATTGCTTGACACAATATCCAACACTCACAACTTAAAGGACGGGCTTAATATGACTCACATTTTAAGGGGTTCAGTCCATGGTCAGGTGAGTCTAAGGCAGGAACATGGTGTAGGAAGAGTGTGGTGAAGCAAAGTTGATTAGTTCATGGAAGTCAAGAAGCAGAACAGCTGAACAGTGTGGGAGAGGAATGGTCTAGGGATCAGACACAGAACCCAAGCTCAAATCTCCATGATACCTCAGACAAACCTGGAAGTGCACTCCACCCATCCCTGAGGAAGATCCCTGGGCTGATCAAGTTTAAACACACCCTAACAACCACACCTGTTTTCTTTGTAAAGTATTCAGCCTCAAGTATTTCATTACAGCAGTGAAACACTGGCTAATAGAGGGTGTTACTTAGCCTCTGAGAGCTTAGTCTTTTCATCTACAATATGAGTCTTCATAAGTCCCATATGAAATCATACTATAACTGATGGTACAGGATATTGAAAAGTGCATGGAACCGGAAGAGTTGTCCAATGACTCCTTTTATTCTCATCTTTCCTAACACAAGTCATTCATTATAATCTGTCAGAGACATTAATTGTCAAGATAAAGAGCTGAGAATCTTTAATCACATGATGATGCATAAAAAAGGTAAGAGAAAGAGAAGTTGCTACTTGGGTTCTCACTGCTCTGCCTGCAGAGCTCACAGGGCTGCTCACATGTCTACTCTGTGCATGGGCTCTGTCTACAAATCCACCAAACACACGGGGAGGCACAGCACTGAGGAGAAGTGAGTCGGAACCAAGGCAGCCTCAGCTCTGCTTCTAGAGGAAGGTTCCTGAATAGTTTTGGTGACGCTTTAGAAGAAATGCAGGAATCCTGTACATCATGGAGTTCACTCTGCATATGGTGATGTGTGCTGGGGGACTCTGAGTAGCCAGAGGCCAGCGGGCTCCTTGTGTTGGTGTTCTTCACCACCAGCCTGTTATGCCAGTGGGCTTCTGTCATTAACATTTAAATTTCAACCATGTTAGCCTGCTGTGGGGGCACACGCCTGTAATCCCAGCTACTGTGGGAGGCTGAGGCAGGAGGACTGCAAGTTTCAGCCCAGCCTGGAGAAATTAACCATGCCCTGTCTCAAAATACAAAAAAATTGAAAAGGGCTGAGATGGATCTCAGTGGTAGAGTGCACAGGGTTCTATCCCAGTACCAAAAATAGGAAAAAGAAAAGAAAGTGTGAGGTCAAATCTTATGTAGTTTATTTGATAAGAGACCGTACACAAAACACTATAAATCCTCCATAGCTCTTCATTAAAATAATACTTCATTTAGCTTAATTACTAGTTTACTTTCCATTTTATAACCAAATCTAATAGATAATAATATTTTATATCTTCCTTTTACATTTTTATCTATTTTTCTCAATATTGTTACTATAATACGCATTATCATTGCTACTGAATTAATCACATATTGCTCTATAATAATATATAGTTTCTGTTCCAGTAATTTTAAAAATGATTATAATATTAAACTTTTGATTTTAATACTTACTAGTACTAATCTTTACTAGTAATAGAACTATTTTATGCTATCATATAATATAGTATTGCATTATTATATAATATTTATTATTGTGATATTTAACAGCTACTCTCAGTTATACAGTCCTTCAATAAGATGATGATTTAGAAATTTAATTTTCCGAGACTGATGAATGCACTACTGAGCCCTCATAAGTAGATGATAAGTATTAGAATTAAGAAAAACCTAGGACTCTACTCTTAATATTATAATCTTCAGAAGAAATGTCACTTTGGAGTAGAATCAATATTTAAACTTCATTCTTCTGTACCAAATTCAACAATTCTCAAATATTTAAACTACTCAAAATGAAGCAGAACTGAAGGACTTTTTAACAAAAGATGTTTAAATGAACAAACTTGTCTTAAATAAGAAATCAAACCTTTCCCTGTTTTCTCTTTATTCAGTTAAGTCATGAAAGCAAAAATCACCTGTATTCTTCAAAGACCCACAGGAACAGAAATGGATCAGAAGCAAAGAAAAAAGGAACCAAGATATAACATGTAAAGGTACAAATTCCCAAGCATGAATGTCATCATATTGTATACCTAAAATGTACCGATAAACTTAATGAATTAAAAACAAAAAAGAAGCAAGATTTCTGTCAAAAACAAAACCACCTTCCGGGATTACACATGCTCCTCTGACAGTTCACAGGGGGATCTGTTCTACGCCCCTGGTGGGAGTGCATCTCAGGAGCTCCTCATCTGCCAGGTGAAAAAACTTTCCAGGACCTCTTGGGCCTTCTCGGGCTACTAGTGAATGTCAGATATTCCAGCCTCAAATTCTAAACAATACCATTTCCATGACCAACTTTTCCAAAATCACCCAGGAACCGAGGTCTGAAACCAGCGCTGCAACATGAGATGGTTTTCTTCTCAGCACTGTCATGATTCACAGCAGGATAGCAGGGGTTTCTACCTGGTGAGGTTACCCTGAGGGGGAAATAAAGTCTCTACCTCATGGAGGACACTCAGCAGGTCCCAGGCACCCTCTCGGTGGGGCTGGGCTCCAGGCAGACACTGAATGTGCTTTCATCCTGGAGGTAGAAGATGGAAATGGCTGCCTCGGCCTCATGGCAAAGCTTTTTCAGGCTAAACCTAATTCAGAGGCAGGGACTTTTGGTTCCTTTCCTGTTGCAACTGATATGGCTTGGGTTAAATGTTCCCCAGAACCTCATGCTTTTCCAGAAGTGGTTAAATCTAGAATGTGTGATTGATTCATGGTGAGGCTGGGCCCAAAGGCACTGGGATTAAGGGCAGGAGTACTGCTGCCCTAAGTAGTCTGAATTAGATAAAAGGGGCAGAAAGACGCTAGTAAGGTCCCCTTTTTTGCTCTTGCTACTTTGCGGACACCATGTTGTTTCTCCTTTGCGTTGCCTGTTTGCCACCCTGCTTTGGAGCCCACCAATTCTGGACTGAAACCTCTATGAACCATAAACTAAATAAACCCTTTCCCCTTTAACTTTGAGTGTTGAGTATTTTGCCTCAGCAAGAGAGAAAAGTAACTACCACACAACCCCAACTCCAAGATCAGTTTCTGGCATGAGTGAGGTTTTCAGTAAACAGTCAATAACAACTGTTTCCCTGTTCTCTTTTTATGCATTTCATGCTCTAGAGAATGGCATAGGCTGCAGGTCTCCCCATTTGGATCCTGACACAGGAAAGCTCTACCCATTCATCCCATGCCCGAGCTTTATCTCACCCAGGAACAGCAAATCCGCTCTGCAGCAGACCCATTTGCCCCTTCCAAGCTACATGAGCCTCCTCAGCAGAGCAGATCAAATGTGATTTAAGGAGCCGAACAGCAGCAGCACAAGGTGTCCATGCGGACAGTGCTATCTCAAATGGTTCCTCCATCTGTTACCATTTTGAAGACTAGATGAAGGTGGAATTCCTATAAGTGTATGAAAGGCATGATAAAAATGAATCATGGCCAACCTTAAAAGCATTTCTGAAAGCAGAAATTAAAATGAAGTGCAGATTTTTCATCAGAAGTAAATAAGGAATATTTGCATTGTAGGATTTCCAACTAAATTAACTTTACATATTAGGCATGTCATAGTCTACTCACCATTAAAGCAACAATGCAATAATATTAAATTAATATTAAAACAGCAATACAATATTGTCATGTGGTTGAATAAAACTAGTGAGAAGAGCATAAAGGACAGGAAATAGGTTTAAGGTCTGTTCGCTCCTCTGTAAGCTATTTGTTACATAATTTCATACATCACTGAGGGAAAATCCATTGGAGGATAAAGCAAATATTATAGAATAAGAGAATCCAGCATAAATCTTTAATCAGTTTATTTTCAGAGAAGCTATGTCTGGGTAAATAGGCAGGAGTTAAACCCGATGTCCTCAATTCCCAGTAGTACATCCTTCTGTCCCACTTGGTTAGATTCTGTCATTCATTTTGGCCCTAGGTGTTCCTCTCGGCTTTTCCAGAATAAACTCTATCCTTGGTGCGTTCTGAGTACAACCATTTCAGCAGAAGACCACGAGCAGTGCAGACAGCAGAAACACGGAGGCCCAGGTCTCCCTGGTCCACAGGAAGCTGCAGGGAGTCCCCAGCAGCTCTCAGAGGTCCTGAGGGCGGTCGCCCTTGGACCTTCTGTCCCCCTCTCCTGGACCTCTGAGGTGACTGTGCTGGTGCTGGGATTGAGGGAGAGCTTGTGCTCAGACACTGGACATGGTAGCTTCTGGTACCAAGCCCGGCTCCCCAGGCAGGAGCCAGGGTGTGGGTGAGTGTTCAGACCTTAGTTCTCCTCTGCAAAGGCCCCAGGCTGAGGTCAGATAAGCCTGATAGCAAGTGCAGTGCTACAACTTGACAAGACTCAAGGTATCTCAGAGCACCCCTGGGGAAGGACAAGCAGTTGCTGTTTACTTGCCTTTTTTTGTACCTGGGGTTTGAAGCCTGGACTTGCACTGAGTCATATCCCCAACCGTCTCTCAGTGAGACCCTTTGAGGCAGGGTCACACTGTTACTCAACTGCCCAGGCTGAGCTCAGACTTGTGATCCTCCTGCTTCAGCCTCCCAGAGTGCTGGGATTATAGGCACGCACCATCCACCTAGTTTTATTTGCCTCCCCTTGTTTCCATTGCATAATAGACTGACAATTTGTGAAAAACAGCTAAAATGAGTTATTAGAATTAGAATAGACAAAACCCAAAGCAAAATATATGCCGATAGTTTAATGACTTTATTCGATACAAATAAAATTACTTTATATTAAATATAACCCAACCAAACATGACTTAGAATAACTTAAAAATTAAAAAATATATACATCTTGTTCCTTTAAGGTATGCTCGTAAGTGGAGAGTATAGAGAATTGTACACACACCTGTAACGTTTTAAACTCGTTGTTCAATAGTAACTAGGTAAAAACCATAATAGAAATTTTGATTAATACATTTTATGGATTTTGAGCCTTAGAGTTTTTAATTGACCAATGAACTTACCTCTTGCTTTTTAAACAATCTAGTCCACCTTCTTTGATAACATTAGTAAAACAAAATAATACATATCTAAAATCCTTTTTTTAATTTGGTACAGAAAACTTGTCTTAAGGTCTCTCAAAAGTATTTTGTCAGGAATGAAAAAGTAATTCAAATTGAAAGCTATCTCTGCAGGACCATGATCTTTATTTTTAACTTTTATGTAAAATAAAGTACTGAAATTTTAAAGTTCATTTTAATACATTATTGCTGAAAACAATTATCTTGTAAAATTGTATTAAATTTAAATTATCTGTCCATGAAAGAAATGGGTTCTACACCCATAAATTTCCTCTCTATGGGTTTTCTTTTTCTTTTTTTTGGTACTGGGGATCAAACTCAGGACCTTGTGCTTTTGAGGCAGGTGTGGTGCCACTGAGCTAAATTTCCAGCCCACCATGGTCTTCTTTTAATGGACAATTATTTTGAAGCATTCTATCAAAATCATGGTGTTTATGGACAGTTTCCCATAGGTCTGCAACATCAAGATCATTGCTTAAATTTTTATTAAGTTATAAACATGGCATAAAAATCTGTAGAACATCTGTTATTCAAAAGCTTTTGACTTTTCTCTGATCATGTCTTCCATTCAAAGCTGTTTAATTCCTACTTGGCATGGGTATAGTTTGATCATTAAAACTAGCACTGGTACCAGACACATATGGTATACACTCTTCATCTTTACCCCAGTGCTTTATCAAATAGGAACCCGAGTGTCCACTTGCAGTTCAAACATTCTAGACAGAATTTTCCCCAATGGTAACTATCATGCCTCAGTATTCAATAATAATTCTTTAAATCAGTTTTAAAATTATCCAATGGTAAGAATAATCTAAAGTTCTAGGCATTAGCCTTTATGTGATTCACAGGTGTTTCCTTGGTGTGATCAGTACCCTAACTCAGCTCACCTGTGCAGCTGGGTGGTCAGATGTCCTCGATGGAGGGATTTCTGTGATGACTGACATTTTTGACACAAACTCCACAACCTACTTGACTACGCATAACATTTTCTTGACAGAGGTCACTGGAACACACACTTGCTCAATGCTTAAGCTCCAAACCACATTTGATGGCCATGTAATAATACTGTACAGTTTTGTGGAGTTCAGAGTTTGTTGTGTTCATAGGAATCAAAGCTAAAGAAAATGAAAGAATTTTACTTTATTTCATCATCACTTTAAAATAGCGCATACCCCTACCAGCGATACCTGTGATTGCAGAAAGTTTCAGCAAATGTGGAGAGCCCCTACTTTTCCAAAAATGCCTCCCTGGTGTGGTGCTACCTGTCACCACACTTTCACAACTGCACACACTAAATAACTGCACTACAGGAAAAATGCTAATGTAAGAATCTCTAAAGCACCATTGCTTAGATGCAGAACATTGAACATCTGTCCTTTGAACTCTTTTTTTGTGTGTGTATTAAATTCTTTTATTGGTACATTGTAGGTATACAACACAATTACATTTCTCATTGGGAATTGTACCTTTATATAATGCATCTTGGTTCTTAGTTTTTCCCCATTCCTAGCCCTCTCTTCATGCCCTCCACCCTTCCCTATTTACAAAGACTTTATTTCCATTTTTTCCATTTCTCAGCATTTTTCCTTTCCCTTCTTTCCTTTCCCCTGTGCCTCCCACTACCCCTACCCCTTTGGACCTTTTATTCCTATTTTACATTATCCATTATTCATTCTAATAATTGGAACATTTTAGGTATACAATATAATGACATTCATCATTGGAAATTTGCACCTTTACATAGTCTCTCTTGGTTCTTGTTTTTCACCCTTGCCCAGCCCTCCCTTCAACCCCTCCAGCCCTATTTACAAAAATTTTATTCCTATTTTTCCATTTTCTCATATTAATTCCATTCCCTTCTATCCTTTCCCTTAGCCCTCCCACTTCCTTCCCCTTTGCCCCTTTTCTTCCTATTTCACATGAACTCTTAAGTACAATAAGTTTTCAAATTAATATTTGATTTCCAACTTATGTATGCTGTGCACATGAATGCAGCCTACATTTTGTTGGTTTATTGCTTTGGTTGACAGTGGAACACCAGAAATAACCACTCTGGTTTTAGCTTTTCCTCCTCGATTATGGTTTCAAAAATAGAGTTAAGTCACAAGAAATTAGAATGACAAGTAAAATTACAAGGAGAGGGAAAATATTAATCTCATTACAAGTGAACTGATTCATGAACTAGAGTGTCAGGGCAGGGAGAGTGAACCAAACTTAAGTAACTTTTTTGAACAGGATTTTGGCTTGGACACTCTGGCTCTGGAGCCAAAACAACACGGAGCAGTGTGCTCTAGTTTGTAAATTTATTTCCTAGAGGGTAAAGGTTATTAATTCAGAAACTACTTTTTGTGTGTGATGGGATCGAACAAATAAGTGTAAATCTGTGAAGAGTGACAATAATAGATATGGCTGAGAAGCAGTAGGTGTGTGGATAGGACATGACACAAAATTCATCCTGTTCACCAGCCTTCCCCAACACTCAGGAAAAGGTTTTGTGAATAAGTGTAGGGGTAGGGGTCTTAGGGGTCATCCTAGCAATCTGGAAAAATATGAAAAAGCTTTTGAGTGATCATGCGTAACAGTAAAATATGGCTGGCTTGCTCCTTGAAATCAGGAATGAAGTAGGAATCCTTCTTACAACCACCTAATTTAAATATTTTACTGAAGTCTTAGTGCTATAGGGCAAGTAACTGAAATTAGGTTTATAAGGATTTAAAGAAAGACAGCAAAATGTTAGTTCAATTATACTCAAATACCATGAAGCAACCATCTTGGATATTTTTAGAAATTCTAAGAGTCAATGTGTGAAAATATCAATGTTCCTAGATACAACAATGTAATTAGCTATCAGCAATTACAGAACAACTATTGTATATGTATTTACAATTGCATCAAGAAACATCATACACCTAGAAATAAATTGGTAGATGTATGATATTTATACACAGAACAATATACATTATATATATTATGTAGTTATATATTTTATTCTATGTAAACATTATTCTGTATCATTATGCAATGTTATACTAAATATTTTATTTTATATTTACTGTTACTATTAATTTATCCATATATTACATATTGATATGTTGTATATTGATTATATTATAGATTATAGATTAGTTTCCACATAATTATATATTATTATGATACCTAAAGGCCCAAGTAAAGTGAAAGATATATCATTTTTATAAACTGGAAGATAAATATTATAAAATATAAATTGTTTCCTATAAATTTGTATTTTCAGTTGAATTTTAATGAATAATCAAGTAGACAATTTTCTGTGGAAAGTGAGAAGCTCATTCTAAAATCTACAGGTTCAGCCATAGCCTTGCTGAAGAACAATGCTCAAGTGCTTGTGCTCCTCAATACCCAAATGTATCACAAAGTGATGACACCAATTAAAGCACTCTCATGTGGGAACATAGATAACAAACAAATCAATAGACCTATAGAGTTTCAGGAGCAGGTCCAGCCATGGATATTTTCATTACCTACATTCATGACACTCAGAGAAAGAGGAGATGGGTTCCTTGGGTGAGATCATCCATCCAGTTCATAAATAACAGGCAGAGGTACTTTTTGGTTGAAAGTATAAGGAGGGGAAAAAAGCAGGATGAGAGTTTGCTGTGAGAATGTTTGCTCTGCAGGGTATCAGTGATAAAAGATTCGTAGCCAATGATGGGTGACCATTCCTTCCCAATGGAATTAGGAAAAAGTAGAGTCCAAGAGGTATGGAGCAGTGGTTAGACAAACAGCTCCAAAGATGGCACATTAGTAGATAATATTCTTTAAGTGCAATTAGTGTTGTCAAAAAGTAGACCTAAGTGAGATGAAAACTAAATCTAATGGAGAAAAATAGAAGAGAAATAGTAGAGAAAGAAAGAAGAAATTCCAGTCTTTCTCGTGTCTGGAAGATGTGGTGTTACCTCTAGGGATATCTCAACGAACAAATATTCACTCTCAAAGTCACTTGCAATCAATGATCATCCAAAAATGAGTAGAAAAGTATGCAAAGTCATGGCCACATTACCATAGGATGCAAAGATTCTGTGTTAAAGAGCCGGGACATAATTATCAGCAAAAATCCAATGCATTCATGACAAAATTGATTCTCAGAATAAACAAAGAGGGAGGTACATGGCCTATGTATTGTATAAACTAGCAAGTGAAAGGGCTAATTTAAATTCATAACAGATTTCCAAGTTGATGCAAACTTTTCCAAATGCTGTGAGGCTAACTAGTTGCAGGTGGTAAAGGTGGAGTTGAGCAGACTACTGTCAAAGCTACCTGAAATTGCCTCACTCTGGGCAGGACTCCTGAAGCCGTTTGGATGGTAACAGGCATGAGAGGCAAGGCCTGCTCAGGACAATGAGGAGACACCATCAACTTAATAAGGTCATCAGCACCAAGCATGACAGATGCTGTGAGCATCTCCAAATTTGAGTATCTTACATATTTTTGTTTTTGAAGAAAAGCAAAATCTTGAGGTATCAGCAATAGATCTGATAACTCACTTGTCATTGACAGGCTAAATGATGGGAGATTTGCTTTTTCCAAAAAAAAAAAAAAAAAAAAAAAGAAAAAAAAGAAAAGAAAAAGTAAGAGAAGAAAAAAATTAACAGTTTAAACAGGCGCAATACTTCTGATAACTTTTGAAAAATGGATTTAAGATGGGAGTACAATTGTACAATCCTAGTTAATGATTAGTTGTCTAACCTACAGTTATCTAATTATGCAAATTTATAGAGAAAGAAAAGAAGAATAGAGGTTAATGGGGACCTGGGGAGAAGAGGGAATAGAAAATTATTGTTCAATGGGTACAGGGTTTTTGTTGCTGAAAAATTCTGGAAGAACTCATTATGGTTGATTTCACTATACTGTACTTAATGCCTACACATTGTTTACTTAAGAGCTAAAATAGTGTATTTTATATGATGTGTATTTTACTACAAAAAAATTCCAAGGAGGAAATGAAAACCCTACATGGGATTTCTGTTTAAATCTTCCTAACAGTGGGATTTGGGGTGAAAGAGTGTTTTAATATATACATAGCACTTGTACCACTTTGGACAAGACATTCTGGAAGTTTGTATCCCATAATCAGTGTGGGTGAATTAGTATCCACTTACAGGAATTATGATCTGGAGAAGAAGATATTTGATCTCTTTTAGTACAATCCATGAAATCTTAAAGTCATGAGTAGAACAGTTAAAGTCTGTTGGGCATCCGAGCTGGTGACAGTGATGTGTATGAGATGACCCAGTTGTGGCAGGGACAAAAATGACAGGTCACTAGGTCAGGTATCAGGTGCACTCAACTGTTAATGGCACTGATGTGAAACCTGCAGGGTACAATGATGTTGTGAGGCAGTGTGGTTTTGATTCTGTTGCAAAATGGAAAATAACCCGAAGGTGTGGTCACTTCAGTGGTTCCTGAACATGTAATTTGAATGAATACAGTGGAGCTCTGCCATAGACCTGCCAACATAGAAAACTGTGTCAGCCCTTTCCTCAGTATGCAGGGATCTTTGGAATGGACTAAACTTTCTTCTTGTAGAAAAACTAAGCAAAGTAGAAGTCTAGGATGGAAACAAGAAATCACTTCTCTGATGGAGAAGACTGTTGCATGTAGAGTATTTATATCCACAGACTACATTTTTGTTGAACCATGTTGGCGAGGACTAAGGTAGAGAACTCACTGGCGCTTGAATGCTGATGATAGACTACTTTGGGGTACATGATGGCTTCAACCGTTTACCAAGTATACGAAGATTATGTAAGGGCTACACAATGCCTAGGGTGATAGAGAAATCATAGTAGACTTACATAATTGCTTCTCTTTCATCCCATTTTGTATCCAAACAGTGTGCATTCATTTAGAATGATCCCTAATCTACGTTCACATCTCTTTTCACTGAGATATTTAAATACACCTGCATGTTCTCACAGGCTGGAATGGCGACTCGGTCTTACTGATTGCTCAGCATAAGTCAGTGCACTTCGATGACCAGTCATTGTAATTGCCTTTTGAAGAGAGGAGAGCAACAGAGCATGAAGACCAAGTCCCTCATGTAACAGAAAGGCTGGGGAATAAACTCAGCCAGAACCCAGTGTCCACTTTAGGCTGAGGACTTTGCCAATCCCATGGGAGAAAACAACAAGGAACATCCTTCAAAGTGTGAAGATGTATTATCTCATTGATCTGCTCCTGAGGAGGAAGCCCGCAAACTCTTAGATTTGTTTCTGCTTGGGTAAAACCACACAACTGCTATAAGGAGTCCTACTGGGAGTGCTCACAAGGTGTCGAAGAAGAAATATAAATGTGTTCTGATCTTGGAGAAAAAACACCAATCAGTGTTTACCCAGCGCTGCCAAGGAGGCAGTGCAGCTGTGGTGTAAACATCCAATCACCCAGATGCTTTCTGAAGTGTTGGTAATGAATGCAGGGACCAGAGTCTCTAGCCTGGATCCAGTGCTGGGACTCAGCAAATCCATGGGCTAATCTGATGCAGAGACCTGATGTGGCCCTATTGGAAGGCAATTGCTAGCTTATGACTGGATGTAGGTGGCTGTGTCTACCATACGAAGATGTCAGAGAAAATGGAGCCCAGAAAGGCAGCATTGAGGAGAGTCTGTATCATACTCGAAGAGCGATTTCACTGCCTGTGGGCTCAGGGATGGAGCCATGCAAAGATCCCCTGGCCTAAGACCAGCTAGGACAGAGCTATGCTTTTTTCCAGCTGAGACACAGAGCACGCTTGCTTCACACATGATCTGGATGGGGATCAGCCAGCAGAGGGGCGCCCCACACACCCGAAAACTCTGGTGGAGGCAGTGCTGAATGGGTGCAATGCATGGAGCTGAGAGCCATGCACTTGGTGTCCAGGAGAAGGTGCACTTTGGAAACCTGGAATGTGTTAGGTCATCAACAGATGCTTAGACCAGAAGACAGAGCCATAAAATACACACTATGCAAATTCTGTGGGAGATTAGGAGGCAAATTAAGGTAAGCTATGCACAAACAGGTTCAGAAGAGGATTGGAATGTGAAAGCAGGTACTTTAATCAAATCTTGCAAGTAGGTTCATTAAATGAGTATGCAGGTGTGTCTTCCAATTGTGCAGACTGAAAAAATAATAGACTATCCTCCTGCATATACTGAGTCAATTAATGTAGGAAGAGCCTGAATGTATTGTCAATAGAAAATGCATTATCTGAGGATGGTTTTATGAAGAACTAACCCAAGAACAAAGGACTATGCATAGCCAGAAAGATAATTCAATTCAACATTAGAGGTGTGTGTGTGTGTGTGTGTGTGTGTATGTGCATGTCTGTGTGTACACAAGTGCACAGGGTGACATTACTAAAAATATGTGCTGGCTGTAACTGATACATTCTAATGTATGTTTTCTTACTTCGTAACAGAACCAGAAGCAACTTTAGAAAATATAAACAGAACAAAATATAATACAAATATTTATAGTAGTTAATAATTATTCAGTAGGATATACCTAGGTATAATTCCTGTCATCAAGATATTTAAAGCAAAAAAAAAGATACTTAAAGCAATGGTACTTATTTTCAAAAATGCACAAAATCTTGTGACAAACCCATGACATTATCACCCTTAGAGAAGTAGTCTCATGAAAATCAGAGTGAGTAATTAAATCAAATAGTAAGGAAGGACTGGAGAGCTTGAGGTGACTAAGCACATGTGTTTTCAGGATGGTGATGCGCTCAACATTTTATCTTTTTTATCCACAGAAATGTTCTTTCAGCAGTTTGGGCTGTACTAGTGCAGGGCATTATGAGACATGCCATGCTGGCTATGCCACCACACTGTTCCACCCACTGAATGTAACAACTCCATTTGATGTAACAACCAGAAATATTAGGTGACTAGAAAACAAATCTAAATACAGTAGTGCCTTGGTTCTCAAACTCAATTCTCTGAATGATTCTGGTTGCAAACTGAACTGAGTGAGAATCAAATCAAATTTGCCCCTACGGTCAACACTGAACCTGACCATTTAATTTGATTCAGTTCTCTTACAATTTGGTTTGCTACCAGAATCGTGGAAAGAATTAAGTTCATGAACCGAGGCACCCCTGTAATAAATCTTGATAATACGTGAATTTGTCTACAGAGATATTTGCAGTAATGTCCTTGCAATTATCAAGGTAGACCCAAGTAAATTAAATGTACAACATACTAATAAATAGGGAAACTCCAGGTTAAGAAGTAGGTCTCCCCAAATTCATAACTAGTTTCAATGCAACTGCAACCAAAATATCAACAGGTCTATTCAGGGGAAATAGCAAGACTCTGAAATATATACAAAAGTTTAAAGGCTAAATAAATCACTTTACATGAGAATGAGAGTGCTGTGTAGGATTCTAGCTTCAAAATATCTAAAGATTTATTACAAATCCATATGACTACAGCACAGAGGGTTGGTTCAGGCTACACAAACAGGACTTTGCAACTAGTGGCAGAGCCCTGGATACAAACAAATGTGAAATACAAGAGATGTGACACCGAAAATCATGGATATGATTTAAAAATGTGAAGATTTAAAACTATGTCCTACATTCTTCGATACTTCTCCCTTCAAGTAGGGTCTAAATGCAGGCATGGGGTGGTCCATGCTTCTAATCCCAGCACTAGGGGAGGCTGAGGCAAAATGATCATAATTTTGAGGCCAGCCTGGGCAACACAGTGAAACTCCATCTCAAAAATAAATAAATAAATAGAGTCTAATTTTTATTCATTACCATTAAATGTAGGCTGGACTTAGTGATCTCTGTTTCTCTCTCTCCCCCTCCCTTCCTCCCTCTCTCTTTCTCTCTGGCTGCTAGGTTATAGGGACACCCAGGTGGCCTGCTAGAGACCCCTGTGTGGAGACAGTGAGGCAACAGACACAGGTCAAGCCATGGTTTGGCTCAAGTATCAGCCACATTCTAACTGCAGCTCCCAAGACACTGAGTCAGAACCAGCCAAGCAGCTGTGTTTCCTGATACTAAAACTTTGAGATAAATGTTAGTCTATTTAAGCCCCCAATTTCTAGAGAAATATTGCTGTATCAAAAACAATACAACAGAAATATTGTCTCAATACAATATTTATACCATGTAGAAAAATCAATTTGATCTTGAATAAGGACAAATATAAACAGAAAAATTCTAAAAGTATAGCTTAAAATATAATAAAACACTATCATAACCCAAGATTTAATGTCAATAAGAGATAAAACTGAACAGCTTAAAAGAGAATTGGTAGACTTGAATACCTTTAAATTTTATAAACATTTAATAAATGACATCAAAGTAAGGAGAAAATATGTAAGCAATGAACTAGAAGATGTTTTCAGTTCTAGTTGAATACATAAATAACTTTGAAAAAACAATGAACAATAAACAATTCAATAGAAAAAACACTAATGGGCAGAATAATTGAACCACTATTTCAGACAAAAAATCCCACTTGTCAAGTAAATATCTCAAAAGTACTTGATTTCATTAAGAGTCAAGGAACTATAAATTAAAAATAAAGCAAGCTAACATTTTATAACCACAAGTTTAGAAAGCAAGTCAAATTACCAAATGGAATTGTCAACAAAGATGTGGAATGAAAACGATGATTGTACCTCTCAGACGGGCAGTGCGGACAACTGTTTTGTAAGACATTTCGTCACTAATTTGTGAAGCTGACGAGCAGTATGGCTGACTGGTAAATGGCCCCTCCACTTTTCCTACTGAGCAGGCTGAAGTCTTGAAGCCCTCTGAAACTCCTCTTTTTCTCTTAGGCCCTCAAGTCTGGCCACTTGCCGCTACTCTAACATTGATTATTTCCACTCATTTCATCCTCCTCTCTTCACCTGACTAAATAATGAAATACCCTCCTGACCATTCCCTCTGCTCCTGCCTGTGACAAAGCCCTTCCTCCGTCATCCCAGTATTCACACCAGAGCACCCATCAGGCACTGCTGAAGTATGAGTGAGTCGTGTTACCTTTGTGGGCAAATGCCTTTAATAAAACCCATTTAACCAGAGCAAATGCTGTATTCCACAAGTCCTTTCTCGATCTACCCCCAGTTTAAGTCTTGGAGCTCAACTCCTCTTCCTCCTTCACCCTCCTTCCTAAAGCCCACCATTCTCAGGGTCTCCTTGGCCCCTGTTGCTGGGATGGTATTCACTCTAAGTACCTTCTGGAAGGTGCCTTCCTCAGCCAGCTTTCTTACTTACTCCAGTAGGACATCCCAGTGAGACCTCTGATTACCATCTCATCACTCTCTCAGCCTTGTTTACAACCCTGAACTTTTGTGCTACTCCTCTTCCTGTTGTACCCTCCTCCTATTATTACCATTGTCAAGTAACTTCTGGCCGGGCCAGTCCTTAGAGCCCTGCAGATATGTGATTATCTCTTTCCTCCCAGCTCCCTGTAGCAGTTTGATGTCCCCCGCTGGATGCGTAGCCATCACTACTGATGTAGGGAGTAAGGGCGAGTAGCTTCGTGCAATACACGTCCATTCTGTGCACAAGCTTGCAGGTCCCGAATAGACTTTGTCACATTCACTTTTCCTCCCTCTTCAGTGCAGAGCACATTGCAGAGGTGACAATTTGGTCATTTCACCTCCCGAAGTGACTCATAGGACAATGTGAGGAAAGTTCTCTGTTAAGTCTTGAAGGACATATAGCATGTATTAAGAGGTTTCCCACTGCTGTGACAAAATACTGGACCCTAGCAACTTAAAGGAGAAGTGGTTAACTTTGGCTCAGATTTAGAGTTTTCAGTCCATGGACAGCTGGCTCCACCTCGGGAACATTATGGCAGAAAGGTGTGGCGGAGAATAGCAGTTCACTTCCTGGTGACTAGGAAGCTGGATCTCAGAGGGGAGGAGCCTCAGGGAAAGAAGGAGGGACTAGATAAATCTTCAAGGTCACGCCCCCATGATTCACTTCCACCAGCAGGCCCCACCTCCTAACAGCCCATTCAGCATGAACTCGCTGATGAGATTAGTGCTCTCAAAATCCACTCACCTCCTCAGGAGTCGCTTCAAGATTAACTGGCCCATGAAGATCATACGCCACAATGAAGAGAAACAATCTAGATCGTGTAAAATTATATTAGTTCGGGGGATTGCTTGTCACAGCTGCCAAACAAGCCTATCTGATCCACATAATATTTTCTTTTTAAAAAATTTACCTTTCCCCACCAAAAAACCCCCACAATAACAAGGAATTTTTATGTTTTCTTCTCTATTCTGAATTCAGTGTCTAAGTAATGCTGTCAAATAAATAATTCTCAAAACAAAATAGTTGAATTAAAATTGAACAGATGGATTGTGGCTTATTAGTTTTATATCCTAAAGAAATCCTCTCATGGCTGCATTAGGAGACAGATGCAAGAAACTTAAAATAATATTTTTTTTGTGACAGGAAAAAAAGCCTTATTATATGAAATTTTAAAATATTTCAAAGAAAAAAATAAAAATAGAGTCTTTGCAGATGGGAAGGAGACCAACAGATGGAAGGGGCAGAGAGGGATGGGAGGGAAGGGGACAAAAAGAACTGAGAGGGGCCCGGGGTGTAGCTCAGCGGGGCTGCTGCCTTCCTCGCAAGCTCAAGGTCCTGAGTTCAATCCCCAGAACAAAAAAAAAAGAACTAAGAGATGTTACATACATGCCCCAATTCCCTATGATAAATCTGATTGATATGTACTGCAGACATGTACCAATAAAATATATCAGTCATAGAATGGATAAATCCATTGTATTATTTTCTAATAATGCAATGACATAAAATAATAAAATGGGAAAAAATACAATTTTTTTATAACAGTCTGGGATCTTAGGAATCCCATACTGAAAGAAAAACATAAGCTGAAGGAACATGTATAAAGTGCACTATCATGTCTTTAAATTTTAAAAATGACAAAATGAAATGGTCCAACTTTGAAGGTAAACACAGATGTAAGAAAACTACCTATACTCACAATTGAGTTTATTATAGAGACAGTTTAGAATGCTGGTCTGTCTTTGGGGAGGGATGGATGTGTAGCCTTGGGGAGGGCATTAAGAAATGCCAGTGATTTCTCTCCCAAACTGAAGAATGGATGCGTACTTACTCCTGCTATTGGACACTGTAGCAGTATTATAGAATTCTTTTATGAATAAAATACTCAATACAAACCCTCACATATATATGTCTACATATGAACACATTTTGCAAAACTTTTAACAGAAATAGAATACTTTCAATAGAATACTTTCCAATGGTAAACCTTAAAAATGTAATTTACATAAAGACCATATCAAGATACAAAGTTATATATAGAAAAAAAGGTTGTGCAAACACATCCTTGGGAACATTATGGCAGAAAGGTGTGGTGGAGAATAGCAGTTCACTTCCTGGTGACGAACAAATCTTGTTCATCAGGTTTTTGAAGAGGGACAGCACTAGAACACAGGTTCCAGTGTGGAATGCTCTTCTGCAGAGGAGCACTTCTGAGCTGTATGGTTTCTCAACCGATCGAGACACCTTGTGGGTGGGGTGACAATCAGATAACTGTCTCGTATCGAGCATTTCCTCCAAGCCATGGGTGGCACCAGGTACTGAAGACATTGAGTCACACAATCTTCTCAGCCTACATCGAGGCACATGAATGGTACCTCTTAACAGGGCCATAGGAGATCCAAGAGTTTAGTGTCATCTAATTGGTAAGTGGAGGAGCTGGAATCAAGATCTTCCTCCCTTGACCAAGTTGGCATCTTCTCTGCTCTGGCCACCAGTACATTCCAGAAATATGGGAAGATTCTGAAGAAGGGTTTGATGCATTTGATGAAATTTTAATGGACATTTTTTCTATTGTTTCTTTTTTCCAAGTAATCTTGCCTTATAGGTGGGGCTGTAAATCAGCACATACCTAAGACTATTCCCGTAATATAATCATCTTTAACATTTTGTTGGTTTCTCCACTTAACTGGCTCATGGTAGGTTTATAAAAGAAAGGTAGTCTTGGTAGCATCAGAGATTCAGCTCTTTTCAGACCAAGTACCCCTTCTGTGAAGGCTAAGTCTCCCACTGCTCAGCTGCAGCCACCTATCTCTTCACAGGTCAGGGCCAGACCCTGCCGTAAGCAGCATAGGACAGGAGACAGAGTTCCTGACGCTGTAGAGTTTGCACCTGGGCGAGGGGGAGCAAACACACAGGTGAGAAGGTGAACAGAGGTGACAACTTCACACAGCTGTGTGTGTCGTCTCCAGCACAGAGTGTGGTGTGACCGGGGAAGGCAAATGGAGGAGAGTATGGGCACTTCAAGCCCAAGTTGTGCCCTCCTCTCGGAGACCTTGTGGGTCAGCCACAGAGATGCCGACTGGGTGGGGACTTTATTTTTAGATTAAATCGAGTTTCCGAGCAAAAGAGAGAGGTACAGAAATTTCCCTTGTAGGCCCTCTCCCCACCTGCATAGTCTTCTCATTTTCCCCATACCTCTGTTATAATGAAAAAGCATAGACCGACACATCATCATCATTCTGAGTCCAAAGCTTACACCAGAGTTGACTCTTGGTGTGGTTCAACCTATGGATTTGGGTAAAATACAGTGACATGTAATAAATATTACAACACGGCACCTTGACACTGTGGCTCAGAGCTGTTTTATGGCCTTAAAGACTCTGAGCTGAGCTGCTTGCCCTCCCTCCTTCTCCCCAGAAAACAGTGATTTTCTTACTTTCTCCATAACATACTTTTCCACAGTGCCAGAGTTGAAACCACTCGCTGCCTATCGGCTTCATCCACTCAGGAACATGCACTTTGGGATACCAACCATTCTGTGCAATGCAGGTAATATCACCTTTTTGTTCACATTTGACTTTTAGTAGATTTTTATTGATGCATATTCATTTTTACAAAATATTTAGTTTCAATGTAATATTATACAAGCATGTAAATATTTTGATCATATCCATGTCTGTTCTCCCTCCCCCTTATCCTTTTTCTCTTGTCTAATAATAGTCTCCTGTATACTTCGATGCCATCTTTTTTTAGGTATCACATAAAAGGGAAAATGTGACCTTTGTCTCTCTGAGTCTCACTTATTTTACTTCACATGATGATCTCCATTTCCATCCGTTTTCCTTCAAATGACATAATTTTGTACTTATGGCTGAATAATACTCCTATATGGCACTTTCTTTATCCACTGGTGGGCATCTAGGCTGGTTCACTCTCTTGGCTGTTGTGAATTGTCCCACAACAAACACGGGTATGCAGGCATCCGTGCTGCATGCTGACTCAGTCCTTCAGGTTTCTGCCAAGGAGCGAGATGGGAGTCACATAGTAGTAGCCCACCCAGAAGGAAAGGCAGATCAGGGTTCTTTTTCAGGTTTCTTTCTTTTCTTTTTTCTTTCTTGTCCAGATTTCTTAAGAGAGGCTCCTATTCCCCTGTTGGCACTAGGTCACTTTATTTTCTCAAATACCAAAGAATTGAGACAATACAGTGTAATATGGAACCTGGATTTTCTTAGCTTTTAAAACATTAAAAAATCAACCATTATGCAATTCTATTGAATGCAAATGCTAAAGCAAAGCCTTTCATGTTTTAACTAAGCTCTTAATGCCTTATCGTTCCAGGTTACAGGAAGGGAAAGATCTGAATCCCAAGATTCCTGCAGAGGTGCGGAGAGGAAGATTTCTTCCACAGAACACAAGCACCACACATTTGATAACACATAGCACACAGTTGAAACCTCAGAAACATTTCAGTGCAGCTTACTAAATGTCAAGGATTGCTTCTAGTTGAGGAAGAGGAAAGTTTCCAGGGAAGTAAGATGAACAAGCAGTGATTGTAAATCAAAGCTGACATTTTCTTGAATCTAAACTTCCACATGGCTTTGCTTATTTTGTTTTTGCTGTCGTTCTGAAAATATAGCCAAGAATTTCTAATGTAAAATATATCCCAAAAAAGAAATAATCCCAAAACTTGCATTAGGATTGAAAGGGAAAATGTTGGGAAATTATTGCTAAAAACAGAGAGATGGCGGGTCTTGATCTCATCAGGGATTAGCAGACTTGTGGGAAGTTTTGTGCAATCAGGAACAGTTGTCCTAGAAAACCATCTGGAAAGGAGCTGTCAGCTGTGTGAGGGAAGCATGTGGCCAGGATAACCCAAGCAACTGGAGCCCTGGAGACAGGAACCTGAAAAGGATGAGCAAGAGAGAACTTCAGGAGCAAGCCTGAGGGCACGGGGAGAAAGCCGAAGTTGGGAGAAGTAGCTTCTGATGCAGAGGATGCTGCAGGGTAAAAGCTCCTTCCTGTATCTAATCGTGTTTAGTTCACTGCAAAGTCAAGCTCAGCAGAGGCAGAATCATTGTCTGGGCAAGTTCAGTACCGTGTTGCCAAAGACACAGTGAACAGAGGCACCAAGGTGGGAGACAGGGAAGGTGGCATGGAGAAGGTCTTTCATTCACTGGGATCAACACGCCATGTGGAAGGCACCAGGCTGTCTTAGTGTCAGCCGCTCTGGGCTGTGACAATCTCAGTGGCAGTGGAGACCTTGATGACTTCCTGGAGTGTGAATCAGACCAAGGGAGACAGGCAATCTCCTAATGCCTGGGGGTGAGGTTCCCCCTCACCCAGTTACAGGAGGCTAATCTGATCTAGAAAGAAGGGGAAAATGATATTTCTGCTCACACTTCTTAAAATTAAGACATACATGCTATGTAAACTTGTAGTTGTTGAATTGAAGAATTTCTATCAATTGGGTTGTTTTTCAGGAGGAAGATAGATTATCTTCTCCATACTGTGTGGGGTGGTACATTAGGTAATAGACGAACTTTTAGAAAAATGGCTACTTGAACAGTTTCACGGTGTTTTACCAGTGTTGATTTTGGTGTTCATTCACTTAAGCAAGAGATTCACTTAGCATAGCATAAGTTAATTCTTATTCTAGGCACTGGGGCTAGAGAAGAGAAATAGGAAAGCTGTGACCCTGAGCAGACAGCATTCTGGTGTGGAAAATGGGCGAAGTGACTGATTGTGGCCTCGGAGCCGATGAGTGGCTTCCACTCCTCCTGGAGACTGTATGTCATGGAATTGTGCAATCCTTGCTGCAGGCCAGCTGGAGGCCAGCTTTAGAGCATAGGTAAGTGAGTGTTGGGGTGAGCCCTGGGCTGAGGTGCTGAAGAATAGTTTGGAAGCATCGGGCTTGAAATGTCTGGTGTAATGGTGTGAGATGTGACAGAACCATATGGCCTAAAGTAGAAGAAGAAGGTGGCTCAGTCAGAACAAAACCAAAATGAGGCAGCACAAAGATACTCCAGCGAGCAGACATTTCCATAAAGTTAGAGCTGCACACTGGGAATAAGAAGGTAAATGTTTTAGTCACTTTCTCATTGCTGAGACACAATACCCAACACTCACAATGCAAAGGAGGGGAGGTTTATTGTGGCTCAGGTCTCAGTCTCTGGTCTCATGGCTCTCAGTCAGACACAGCATGGCGGAGTACGAGAATGAATGTGTACGCCTTACATGAGGATCATTGTCATAGAGAGAAGCACCCTGAGTCATGGGAGTGATTTCCCAATGATGATACTCAAGAAGCATAGATCATAAAAATATTGATTGGTTTAAGAGTCAGTGTTAGGTTGACAATATAATGGCCTGGAAGCCAAAAGAAATGCAAACATCTTCTAAACCTTTTGGAAAATTGCAATTGAACCTTTACTCTTCATTGAAACAGTTGTGAGTGGCTGGGTGAATTTTCCAAAAGAGCCAGTGTTCAACTGTAGTCTGAGTGTACAGAAAAGTCACTGACGGCTGTAGCTGTGAGGCCATTTTGTTGTAGAAGCACGGGAGACGTTGTGGGGACAGAGCAGGATCAGCAGGAGAACAGAGCGCAGAGCCACACTGGTATCAAGGATGGCTTGATTTTAGTTGCGGGCAAGGTCACCAGGTCCAGAGTCAGAGTCAGTGTTGCTGGGTGGACTCCAGGGTCCGGTGGGAGCTCAGATGGAGGAAGGTAAAGGGACTTGCCAGCTAGTGCACACAGAGGCAGTGCCGGCTGCGCTTGGAGGCTGGCAAATACAGTTGAGTTGGGACATCAGCAGGTTGGCTGCTGGAATAAGACTAGGAGTCAAGTGGACAGTTGTGAGGTAGAGAAGCAGGTATGCTGGCCACACTGGAAGTGTTGGAGGAGCACGGGTCTGGGGCTTTTCTGAGGTGGATCTCACCTATCTTGCACATATGAGCCATTTTCAGGAGCCGTTTCAACTTTGTGGATCACCGTGCAGCAGCAGAGCACAGTCCTCAGGGATGGGTTGGAAGCCACCAGACTGGTCAGCGCCATCTCCCCGAGATACACACCTCTCCTTTCTTTCCTCCTCCAAACTCCCAGGCACTTCCTCACACTGGCAGACAATCTCAAACCACGTAGCTCTTGGCTTCTCTCTTGCAGCCCAGAGGTGGCCTTGGTGAGGGTGGGGTGAGGTTGACAGAAGAAATTCAGCACAAATTGTCCATAACCCCACAGCTCGCACCCTTCACTAGGAATTAGTGAGCCAATTTGGCAGGCTGTATCATTATTACAGACTTACCATGCTGTTGTTGACAGAAAAATTGCATATATTTAAGGTATACAACTTGACATTTCAGTGTAAATGTACATTATGAAGTGATGACTGAATTCCAAATAATAAAGATGTCTAGCATGGCTACAGTTACTATTTGGGAGTATGTATGTAGGATGGAAAAGTTGAGATTCATCTTCTTAGCAAGTATCAAGTACACAATACGGTTATCTGTCATCCCTATGCTGTACATTGTATCTCTAGAAATTATTCATCTTGCATAGCTGAGTTTGAGGCAATTTCACAAATGTTTCTTCCTTCTCTCACCCCCCAACAATCATAGAATGTCTTTTTCTAGAAGTTTAACTGTTTTAGAATCTACATACAGATGAGAATTGTATATAGTATTGCTTTGTCTCTTGCTTATTTCAAACAGCACAACGTACTCCAACTCCATCCATCAGAAGTAGCAGAATTTCCCTGTTTTTTAGGCCACATAGTACACACACACACACACACACACACACACACACACACACTTTCAGTTATAAGTTAAGGAGGCAAGAATTCAAGTTGTTTCTTTTTATCTTGTCTGCTTGAATAATGGTGCAATGAACATGGGAGTGGAGATATCTCTTCACAACCTGGTTTCCAATTCTTTTAGCTCTATAATGAGAAGTTGGATTGCTGGATCATATACTAGTTCTATTTTTAGTTAGTTTTTTGAGGCGCGATGGTAGATACTGTTGACAGAAAGGCTGTGCCAATGAACATTCCTCCAGTATGTATATGTGTTCACTTTTCTCCATATCCTTGCCAACATCTGTTATATTTTGTCTTTTTGATGGGTCATTCTTAGAGATGTAGTATAATGGGTTACCTTGGTTTTAAATTACATTTTTTTGATTAGTGACATTGAGCATTGTCATATATAACTTGTGGCTATTTGTGTGTCTTCTTTTTAGAAATGTCCTTTAAGTTCCTTTGCCTGTTACTTAATCAAGCCCTTTATTTGTTTTTGCTATCAAGGTGTCAAATCCCTTATACACAACATAATAACTCCTGATGGGATACATGGCTTGCAAATATTTTCCCCTTTCTATTAGTTACCTTTGCAGTTTATTCCTCGCTTGCCTTAATGAACAGAATGCTTAGTTTAATGTAATCCCACTTGTTTATTTTTGAAATTGCCTCAGGTGCATTTGTGTAAGGATTTTCTCTCTGTTTTCTTCTAGAAATTTCATCGTTTAACATTTTACATTTAAGTCCCGTAACTGTTTTGAGCTGATTTTGTGTATAATGTGACATAGGGGGTCCAAATTCTCTTTTTCCCAAGTGGATATCATGTTTATGACACCGTTTCCTGAAGAAGCTACCCTTCCCTTCATTTTGTGTTTCTGTATCCTTGTTGAATAGGGGTTCATTTCTGCATTCTGTTCTATTGGGTGAATGGACTCTGTTCTATTCTTATGCCAAATAACATATCATCTCTTATTACACTTTTGTGTTATAATCTGAAGTTAGGAAAATTGATGCTTCCAACTTTGCTGTTCTTGTTCAAAATTGCTTTGGGTATTAGAGGACTTTTGGGGGTCCATATGAATAATAGGATTGTTTCTTCTACTTCTGCAAGAATACTGTTAAAGTTTTGATAGAAATCGCATTAAATGTATAGATCATTTGTTATTATGGGCATTTTAACAATAGTAAGTGTTCCAATCCATAAACCCCAGATATTTTTCCATTTATATGTATCTTCTTTAATTTCCTTTACCAATGCTTTATAATTTTTAATATATTTTGATACCTTTGGTTAACTTTGTGAATTCTGAAGCATTTCTCTTACTTAGTTTTTATTGTTAATTTAAATGGTATTGTTTTTTAAATTTTCTTTCAGATAGTTTGTTGCTGTGTAGAAATACCACTTGTTTTTTAATGTCGGTTTTTTATTCTGCAAGTTTGTTGAATTTGTTTGCTAGTTTTAACAGTTTTATCACAGTCTTTAGAGTTTTCTATTTATACAATCACCTCCTCTTCAAATAATAACATTTTTCTTTTTCCTCTCCAGTTTCAATACCTTTCATTTCCTTTTCTTGCCTAATCTGGCTAGGACTTCCTGTACTATGCTAAATAGCAGTGGTGGATAAAGGAAGCCTTGCTTTAAGATCTTGTAGGAAACATTTTCAATTTCTCCCCATAGATTATAATTTTTGCCATAGGTTTTTCCTATATGACCTCTTTTTGAGTAGGAATAATTTCTATTCATACCTATTTTGTTGATAATTTTTCTCATGAAAAAGTGATGAATTTTGTTAAAATTTTTTTCCACCTCTCTTAGGATGATCACACCGTTTTTGTCTTTCCTCCTATGCCTGTAGTATATTACATGGATTGATTTTCACAATCTGAATCACTCTTTCACCCCAAGGATTAATCCCACATGATTATAGTATATGATCATTTCTATATACTACTAAACTCTATTGAAGACTTCTGCCGTATATTCCTCAAGGACATTGGCTGCTTGTTTCCTTTTCTTCTTTTTGTATGTTTCTGGCTCCAAAATCAGGGTGAGGCTGATGTTCTAACATGAGTTTGGGAATATTTCTTCTTCTTGTACTTTTTAGAAGAACTTAAGATGTGTTAGTGTTACTTCTTTGAATGTTTGATAGGATTCACTGTGAAACCATCTGGTCCTGAATGTTTCTTCATAGGAAGTTGTTAATTACTGTTTCACTCTGGTTGTGTCTATTCCACCTGTCTATCTCTTCTTGATTTATCCTAGTAAGTTGTATGTTTCTAGGAGCATATCCATTTCTTTTAGAGTGTCCAACTCCTTATTGTGTAATTCTTCACTCCCTCCTGTTTCAATGTCATCCAGTGTCTCCTCTTTAATTTCTAATTTTATTTACTATAGTTTTTTCTCTCTTTTTTTTCTAAGTGGATCTACCTTAGGACTTATCAATTTTGTCACATTTTTGAAAAATCTAATCTTGGCTTACTTGGTATTTTTCTTGTTTTTATGTACTCTCAATTTTGTTTACTTCTGCTCTAATCTATATTATTGATTTCTCTCAATTATCTTTGAGTTTAATTTGTTCTTTTTCTAGTTCCCTGAATTGGAAAGTTACATTACTTAGTTAAAATATTTCTTCTTTGCAATGTAGTCACTTAATTATATAATTTTTCCTATTAGCACTATTCTTGATGCATCCCATAAGTGTTGGTAAGTTGTATTTTCATTATAACTTTTCTCTAGATATTTTCAATTCCCTTTTAATTTTCTCTTTTACCTAATGAGTGCTTTTAGAGTATGTTGTTTAGTTTCCACCTGTCTGTGAATTTTCCTATTTTTCTCTATTAATTTCTTGTTTCCTCCTTGTATTCTGAGAAGATATTTTGTATAAGGTCATTCTTCTTGAACTTTTTACAGACTTGTTTTGTAATCTAGCTTCTTACCTGACAAATGTGCCCTGTGGAAGTAAGAAAAATGCTTATTGTACTGACTGCTGTTGGTTGGAAGTTCTCTGTATGTCCCTTAGGTGCATCTTGTCTGTAGTGCTTTTCAAGTCAGCTGTTTCTTTATCGATTTACTGCCTGTATGTTTCTTCATTACTGAAAGTGAGATAATGATCTACTATCATGGTATTATTGCCAATTTTTTTCATTCAGATTTTTCAGTATTTGTCTTATGTATTTAGATGTCCTAATATTAGGTGCATATATACTTTAAATTACTATATCTTCCTCTTTAGTTAAACCCTTAATCATTACATAATGACCTTCTTCATCCAGTGAATGTTTTTGACTTAAAGTCAAAATCACACTATTTTTTTCTAATATACGTTTAGTAACCTTTGTCCTCTCCT
Source organism: Heterocephalus glaber (assembly GCF_053883595.1). Lineage (NCBI taxonomy): Eukaryota > Metazoa > Chordata > Mammalia > Rodentia > Bathyergidae > Heterocephalus > Heterocephalus glaber. The sequence continues at coordinate 12,369,900 of NW_028258381.1, forward strand.
TTTACATGAAACATCCTTTTCTGTTGTTTTGCTTTCAGACTAGATGTCTCCTGATATCTAATATCTGCCTCTTGTGGACCACATATGATGGATATTGTTTTCTTTTCCATTCAGCCATTCTGTGTCTTTGATTGGCCAGCTTAATCGATATTTATCTAAAGTGATTATTAATGGGTGAGATTTTATAATTAGTATTTCTTAAATTTTTTTCTGGACAGTGCACAAAAGCTCTGTTCTTTCTTCCACTTTTTCTGTCTTCAGATGTATTTTGATGATTGTTTTTGTAACAGCATGCTTTGATTCCTTTCTATTTATCTTTGATATATCTATAGTCAAGTTTTTGCTTAATGGTTATTATGAAGATTATATATAACATCTTATACTTATAGTGGTCTATTTTAAGCTGATAGCAACTTAACTTTGCATACAAAAACTATATTCTACTCATCCTTTATACTTTATGATTTTAATGTCACTATTTCTAGCTTTTATATATTGTATGTCCACAAACAAATTATTTTATCTACATTTATTTTAATAGTTTCATTTTTTAAAGTTCATACAAAAGATATAAGGGATTTACATATCAACATTATAGTATTACAGTAGTCTGAATTTAAATACATACATATAGAAAAATATGAATATACAGATAAATACAAAATATATACTAAATATATAGTATTTATACTATATTATTTATAGTATGTAATATAATATATGTTTGGTGTAGTCTTTATTTCTCCTTTATTTCAGCAGGAAAGCTTTGTTAGGTAAAGCATTCTTGACTGGAAATTTTTTCTTCTATTACTTTGAATATATTTCCCCACTCCTCTAAGATGTGAGGTTTCTATTGAGAAATCTGTTGGTCATCTCATGAAACCTCCCTTGTATATGATGAGTGTTTCTTCTTCTTTTGCTCTTTCAAAATTCTGTCTTTGTTTTTCAAAAGTTTAATATATCTTGGTATCTACTTCTTTACTCTCACACTTATAGCCTTTTTTATTCTGAGTGATTTTCCACTCCAAATTTGGGAAATTTTCAGTTATTATTTCTTTAACCTCTGTGCTCTCTTTTCTGTTATTTTTCCTTTTGGATTCTAAAAATGTGTATTAGCTCACTTTTTGAAGCTCCCTATGTCCTGTAGGCTGTCTTCATTTTTTATTATGTCCTTTGTTCTCCACTGATTATATAATTTCAAATTATCTACTGGAGCTTTCTGACCCTTTCTTCATTATTGAAGTCATTCTTGAAGCTCTCTATTGATTTGCCTTGGCTGAGTCACTGAACTCCTTAACTCCAGCATTTGTCTGATTCCTTTTTGTTTTCTATCCTTTCTGACTTCTTATTTTGATCTTATATTGTTTTTCCGATTTTATTATTTACCTGAATTCTTTTGCAGTTCACCGGGCCTCTTTAGAAGGACTAGTTATTTTGTCAGGCCACTCCTGGGTCTCATTTCTTTGGGTTCTATTACTAGAGGTTTATGGTCCCTTGGAGAAGTCATTGCTTCTGGAGTGTTTGGACTTGTCCTGTTGAGGGAAGATGTTGACTGTTGGAAGATGGAAGGCACGCAGGAACTTCAAGTGGAAAGGCATTCTGGAAAACCGTGTGGCACCAGGTATAACTGCTGATTGATCCAAGGGGCCCCTGGAGCCTCAGGTCACTAGGGCATGCATCATTGTCAACTATGTGGCCCCTTGGAGGTGACAGCTAAGGGAGTCAGAGTCCTCCGTGGTGCTGTTGGCTCCAACAGTGTGTATGCCATGATAAGTAGAGGTGAGGGTTAGCATCAGCATCTGCAGAGACTGAATGAGGCGCATGCTGGGATCTGGGCTGAAGCACTGGACGTGGCTCTAATGGAGGATGCCAGGTCAGGCAGCAGGAGGCTGTGAAGCCAGAAATTACAAGGCCCTCTGCAGTTTTCACTGCACAGCGGCCATGAAGGCTGCTGAAGTCTGGATGGCTGAGGGAGGCTGAGGTCCTTCAGTGAACAGAGTGCCTGGCCAGGATCTCTTCTGGTCACTGAGACAGGATACCCAACTGTAGGCGACCCCAGTCCGCTGCCCCACACTGGGCCTTGGGGTGCCGGAGAAGAGGTCCATGCACTGTGTCCCTGCAGCTGTGGCCGTGACTCCTACAGGTCTGGGAGGGGCAGACACACTCACTTCCTGCCAGGCCACAGTGTCCCCATGCGGGAAGTCGCTCAGGCCTGCAGCCCCCACAAAGGATGCAGGGGCCCCTGGTCCCTGAGGAGTTGGAGCCAGCAGAGCGGGGTCCCCTGAATTCTCCAGGTCTCAGAGGCCAGCCCCTCGGGGAGGGGATGCAGTCTCGTTGTCCTCTGCCACTCAGGTTTTCCCCAAGACGCTGCCCTGTTGAAGGCACTTTTAAAAAATACAAAATGGGAGAAGAAGAAGAAAAAAAAGCGCCCCCTGGCTGCCTACTCTCCCTGCCAGGCTTGCTCTGGGTCCTAGACCCGCTGCTTTGTCCTCCCTGACCCGGGGCAAACCAGAAACAACAAAGAAACATGGAGTCAGCCTAAAGTGCGGGCAGCCGGGGGGCGCTCACTTCTCGAGGGCAGAGCGGCCGAGTCTTTGGCTCGCCTGGCTTTTACTCACCCAAACTCCGGCACAAGCAATCGCTAACACCCGGTCTCCACTAGCCATCACTACATCTCCGGTAAACAAGGTAACCTCAGCTGTCTTAGCTTTTCCCTAATATGCGGTCACCCCGAAAGCAGCCTTTCTCTTTTGTGCTACAGAGGATGCCACTTAGGCCCTAATTCCCCTCTGGTCCTTGACACCCGTCACCCACAATTTCTTTTAAAAGATAGGTTTATTTTGGCTCATGGATTTTAGAGGTTCCAGTCCATTGTCAGCTGGCTCCAAGGCAGGACGTGAATGGTGGAGGGCCCGGGGGAGGCCGAGAAGGAGCGTGGAGGGAGGAGCCTGGGAGGAAGACAGAACCTCCGGTCATCTCCGTGACCCCTCCAGCCAGGACAGGCTGGAAGACGGTTCTGCCTTTCCTTTCAGCGCAGCGCATCTCGGTTGCTCAGCTCCTCTGTCTTACTGCGTCATTTTAACTCTCCCGGGCTCTCCCAGAGACAACTTCGTTCATGATCAGGTTCAGAGTTTGTATGTATTTGGAAGGCTGGAATATCCTGCTCTACCATCCTGGTGATGTTCGCACATTTTGATTCTTCTATCAATATTTTTAAGAATTTCTAGAATGTATGAGCATTCTACTAGATCTTGAAGACGAAAGAGTATGTCGCCATCACCACTGCCCTCAGAGAAAACAGAATAGTGATTATGCCCATTTTTCTATACATGTATTTTTATAGTCCTTGTGCACAAATGATTGCCTATTGCACGAAGCAGGAACTTTGAAGACTTGGATATGAAATTAGCTAATCATGCATATAAAGAGAAGCTGATTCTTCTTCATATTTTAATTATAAAATGACTACACATTAGAAGTTATATATGTAAATTAAGAGACTAAAACAATTACTTATCCTTGGGTAGGAATGAACAATAAGGAAAGACTACTTTTATGGATAATTTTCAGTCTGTCATCTCTTTTTCAAGCCATAGCAATACTCTCAGCTCTGAGACACTATGTGGAGAGCATGTTCCAGTCTACTGTGTACACTGAGTGGAAACTCTGGGGGAATCTGGGCAGAAGAAGGATTTTTCTGGGAATATTTCAAAAGTTAGTGAAGAATAAAAAACAGTAGCACCATCTCCTGTGGGTTTTTTCCATGCTTAATCAATTCAAATACCATGCAACATTCCTTGGAAATAAGCTGCATTAGTAAATGTGCTGAGAGACCTTTGAGGAATCCTCATTTCAGTCTCCGTCTTTGGGTGGCCTTAATCCTGTCTGGCTGCTTTGCAGCTCCATCCTGCAGTCAGGCTTACGTTATCCACTGCTCCTTCACCACTGATTTCCCATCTTTGCTGATTCATTTGACTCATTTTGCACTCTGAGAGCATCTTTGTATTATTGGTGACTCAGTTTAGAGACAGGATTGGAAGCAAGACATTTGCACAGAGGAATGCGGGAGAAGGGTAAGAAATCCAGGCAAGAGGAGAAGCCATAGACCATGGAGAAATCTAGGGACTCATTTTTGCTAAATCATATTTTCCCTCCTCACCTGGGTACCATGCGACTCTAGAGTCTTACTATGAAAAATTAATAGCGTGTGTCAAGGGGAAGCATATATTTCAACAAAATGTTCAGTGTTGAGATGTCCTTTAGCATTTAGGGTGATTTTGAATTTATGTATGCATTTAACATTTGTTAAGATAAGAACTTGTTTCTGGATTGAAATTCAGACTGCCTCTCTTATTAGCTCTATGTCATGTGGAAGTTATCTAACCCCTTAATTCTTTGCTTTTCTCCATGTAAACTAGGAATAATAATGACTGTAATCCGGGACTTGCCTGAATGTTAAGTAAGAGAAAGCAGAAAGGGAATAGCTAAAGCAGAGACGTGGAGTGGAAACTTCTCTGGTATGGTGGTATATTTTGTCTGTGGCACACAAACTTCATTTTGTAGATCTGAACTTCAGCACATTCCCAATGAGGGAATCAGGATTTAGCGGATCTGCCCTGTATGACCACAGGTGTTTCACTCTTCATAGAAATTCTATAAAATAAATATTTCCATCAATTTAAGATAAGGAAATTACAGAGCAGGCCATGTGAGTTTCTGTCAAAAAGACTGAATTACTAAACTACCTTACTAAAATAAGTAGCAAATTGGCTTGAGCTCACATTCTCTGATTTATTCACAAATTACATTGCTTCTCAGTTGAGAAACAAAATTTAATCATGAGAGTAAAATATTATAGAGCTCCATTTTCTCTAATGGTGACATTGTTTGCAGAAAATATTCAGTAACTAATGCATGTGTAGAACAAAACAAAGCAGAACACACATAATTTGACTGATGTTTAGTTTTATTACTGTACTCAGTATGTGCCTGTCACCCCCTTAACCACATCTGCATTAAAACGGCTATAAGAAATTTAAAACACAAACTAAAACATCGTGAACAGGAGATGCGGCACTAAAGAGGTATTATCTTTTGCTTCGTCAACAGCGTTTCCTAATATTGAATTAAATAACTATGATGCCTGCAGGCTCAATCACTGTGAGATGTGAGACAGATGCTGCATGGCTTCTTAGGGAGTCCATGCTGTCTCTCGTGGACTACTGACATCTAAGTCCTTTCTCCTTCTTGCCTTAGAGTGGATGGTTTTATTTTTTCTTTTTTCACCTTAGATTCTGGAGGCATCGCATTTTCACGCAGTGTCCAATGTCAGGAAGAGTTGGCAAAACAGGGCTTTTCTTTGTCCAGTGGTCTTTTTTCCACATCTGAAGGAGCTCTGAGCATGGGCTTCCTGGGACCCACATAACTTTGCAGGCTTCTCCTTCGTGGTGTGAATGCTGGAGTTTAACCATCACCTGTTAGGGGCTGGGGAGTCGCTAACTAAATGCTGGCGGTCGCACTTAGAAAGATTCTGAACTTCTTGCTTTTGGTAAATTCTATGTCCTTCTAACTACAACCCAAATATTTTTCAGACATATTGTATAAGCCCCAAATATGACTTCCTTTTCTGAAGTAGCCTAGATATGGTGTCCATTACCCTATTCTTTGATTTAATGACCACTGTCTTCAAGCATTAAAAAATTAGATCTTCAAGTACAATACCCTCTATGAAATCTGATGTCTGTTAGCAGGCTCATGGCTTTAGTCTGGAAGAGAATGTAAATAGAGGATGCTTGAAAAAGATTACATAGCCCTATCTTAAGGCAATATGTACTCAGCATTCTGGGAATGCTTTACTTTAGGTGATAGGATTTGCTGTAGCCTTAGGTTTTTCCACCTTGCAGTGACTTGATCTACTAACTCAGCTTAATTTCCAATCTCTGTTAAAGGAGTTTGGACGAAGATGCATGAAGAAGCCAATACAGGACTTTATTCCTGGTCTTTATGCACAATTTTTAGAGTGTGCAGTTCTATGGAATTTTGTCACATGTGTAGATTTGAGTGACTACTGTCACAATCAGAATATAGAAATATTCTGTTATCAAAAATAGCCTTCAGTCTGGTCCTGTGCCACTTAATATTTCTGCATTTCCTACAGTGGCCCCATGAGATCTGATCAGCTGCTGTGACGTTGTTGCCATCTTACTTTGTGTACATACACTCTGTGATGCTTGCCCCAAGACATAAACACCTAACAACATACATATCAGGATATGAACCCTGTCCCCAAGACATGGCTTCAGTTACATTCTTCCCACAACCTTTACCCTGGAAACCACTGTTCTGTTCTCTATCACTATAAATTTGCCACCTTGAAGTTATGTTCAAGGAATCATACAATATCTAAGGCTTTGACATTGATATTTTCATTCAACACAATACTCCAGAGACTCATCTTCACTGTTGCTTGGATCAGTAGTTCATTCCCTTTTATTGCTGAGCTGTCCTCCATGGTTTAGATATACCATATTATTTTAATCCATTCTTTCATTGAAGGGCATTTGAGTTGACTGTATTTTTTAATTGACTGCAAAACAAAGCATCCATGAACATTAGTGTGTAAGTCTTATTTGAACACACGTTTTTATTTCTTTAGAATAAATTATCATGGGCCAGGGATTTAGTTCAGTGGTTTCACCGCCTGCTGCATGAGCGCAAGGACCTGAATTCCATCACTGGTACCAAAAAAAAAAAAAAAAGAAAAAATTATCAGCTATGTGATAGTTGGGTGATATGGTTAATGTATGCTCAAATTTATTTTTTAATGAATTTCAAATTGTTTTCCAAAATGGCTCATCATTTTGCGTTCTCACCAACAATGCATGATAGAATCATTTTTGCCATCTTCTCCTCAGCATTTGATACTCTGAGGATGTTTTTAGTCATTTTCCTAGGTGTACCATACTATCCTACATGGTTATAATTTATAATTCTGTGGTGAATAGTGATGTTGAACATTGTTCCATATGTTGAATTATTTTTCTGTATCTTCTTTGGTAAAATATATTTACAGCCTAAGTGTCTATTAACAGATGAATGGGTAAATAAAATGTGGTATTTATACACAATGAAGTACTACTCTCTCATAAAGAAGAATAAATTTGAGTCATTTGTAGGAAAATGGATGCACCTTGAGACTATTAGGATAAATGAAGTAAATCAGACACACCAACTTAAATATCATAAGGTTTCTCTTATGTGAGAAATCCAATGTATAAATAAAGTGCAAAATAAAGAATAGACATAGAAAATAGTGAGATGTATCTTTGGCATAGAGAAGGGAACTAAATACTAGGGGAGAGGGGAGGGAGGAGAGGGAAAGTAAATTAATTTTTTAGGGAGGAAATTGCAAAGTGCTTCACTGAATCCCTACAAAAAATGTGATCACTATGTACTTTATACAAACACGTACTATTGACATCATGTACTACAAACAAATCCTACCCAAGAGGTCCAGGGAGGAGGAGGAGAGAGAGAGGTTAAAAAAGAATTGGGAAATGTTATGCACATGTACCAGCTCCCCATGATGATTGTAACTATAATTAGAACTATAATCAGAATGTGTGTGTGTGTGTGTGTGTGTGTGTGTGTGTGAGAGAGAGAGAGAGAGAGAGAGAGGGAGAGAGTTCTTTCTCAAAGGTTCCAAGAATACCCAATAAGGATAGTTTTTAATAAAGGGCATTGAGAAAATTGGTTATCTACATGCCAAAAAAATCCAAAATGTCCTAAGATCCTTATATTATGTAGAATAATGAACTCAACATTAACCAAAGTTTTAAGCATAATAGATGAATTCATAATACTTTTAGAAAAAAATACAGGTGCTCTATGACCTTCATTTTGGCAGTGTTTTCTGGACATGTGTTATGGTTAAGATTTAAAACATCTCCCCAGTGTCATTCAGATTTGGGGCTTTTGGAAGGTGACTTTATCTTGTGGGTGCCATCTCTTCAGGGGATGTGAAGGTAGGAGGTAGAACCTGGTAGGAGGAGGTGGTCACTGGGGCCTTGACCTGGAAGAATGGGTATGCTGTATTGTTGTGCCAGGCTTCTCCCTTCTATCTCTGTCTCCCAGCTGCCATGGGTTGAGCAGTTTTCTTGCAGTAGCCCCTTCTGCCATGCTATTTTCATCTCAGAGCAAGCTGAGCTGACCATAGACTGAACTCTTTGAAACCATGAGCCAAAATTAATCACTCCTCCTTCAAGTTTTGGGGGTTGGGTATTTTGTTTCAGGGAAGGGAAAGTGACTGATACAACATGATACCAAAAGCACAGGCAAAAAAATTAAAAATAGATAAAGTGGGATCACATCAAACTAAAAAAAATCTATATAACAAAGAAAAGAACCAAAAATGAAAAAAGAACACTCAGAGGTGAAGAAAATATTTGCCAATTATGTATGCAATACTGATTAAATATTCAAAATATATAAGGTGCCCATACAACTCAATAGCAAAAATATACCTAAAAACTTTTTTATTAATTATACTGGTACATTTAAGGTATACAATATAATGTCATTCATCATTGCAAATTTGCACCTTTACATAATCCATCTTGGTTCTTATTTTTTCCCCATTCCCCTGCCCTCCCTTCAACCCCTCTGCCCCTCCCTATCTACAGAGACTTTGTTTCCAAAATACTGCATAGTTTCTCTAGTGTGAGAAACTGAAAGTGTAAATAAGGACTAAAAGGTATAATAGATAATGTGAAATAGGAAGAAAAGGGGAAAAGAAAGAAGAAAACATTTTTAATGTTTGTTAATAGGTATATGAAAAGGTTCTCCACATCACTAAAAATCAGGGAAATGCAAATTAAATCCACAGTGAGATATCACCCCATACTCAGATTGCTCTTAGCCAAACATCAGAAGCTCATTTGTGTTGGAGAGCATGTGGAGACAGGGGAACCCATGTGCATTGTTTATGGGAATGTAACTTTGTATGGCACCATGGAAAGGAATGTGGAAGGTCCTCAAACATAACTGAGGTAAGATTATCTTGCTATAGAACAGTTCCACAGGTGGGTTTATCACCTGAGGTATTGGGAACAAGATCATGAAAATGCACCTGCACTTCCATGCTTATTACAGCATTATTCACATGGCAAGCTGTGGAGGCAAACTTACATTCATCTACAGATGAGCAAGTAAAGAAATTTTTCCCTATGTGTGCACTGGAATATAATTCAGTCTTAAACAAGAGGGTCTCCTGGATTTGTGAGAACAAGGATCAGCAGGGTAACTATGCTATGCAAAGTAAGCCAGACGCATAAAAACAAGTACTGCAGGATCTCACATACACGTAGGATGCAAAATAATCAAACTCACAGTAGCAGATTAGAAGAATGGTGAGTGAGCAGAGGTTGATGGGTAAGGGAAATGGGCACTAGTAAAAAACACAAAATTGCCACTGTAAGATGAAGAAACTCTGGGACCTAGGTACAGCATGGTGACTATAGTCGATAGTAATATCTCCTATACTTAGAATTCATTGCAACAATAGATACTAAGTATAAGAGCATACTAATTCAGTTATGGGAACTAGCCCACAATGGGTATGCATATCTGAGCATCATATTCTACACCTTGAAGGTTCATTATTTTTATTTGTGAACTATACATCAGTCAAAATGATAGAAATTTCTACATTTTAAATCATATTGCCTTGATTTTACTCCTGAATGTATTTTTTACTAATTTCAAATAGCAATTATTTCCTTGATGACTGCTGTTTGCCTTGAATTTTATTATTTCAGTACTAATATTGCCATCAGTTTTTCACAAACTTGTCTTTTTTTATCTTTCTTAACCATCTTCACTGTGTATTTTCCTTCCTCCCATGTATGGTTTGTATGAGGTGTGTGCTGTGACAAATCTTTGAAAGAAAACAAAACCCTCTGCTTTGGGTTAGAATTCGAGGCATGCACCTGCGGAAGGCTAAGCTAGCAGGAGCCCAACTTGAGCTCAGCTCCTTTGGTGAGCTCCTTCACCCTGCAAAGCACAGAGCAGGGCCTTCCTCTGCCTGTTTTGACAGGAGATAGTGTATTCACCCTTCGGAGCAGTGCTGCAAAAGTTATAAGCCTGGCCTCTGAGGAACCTGTCAGACCCAGCCAGTTCTCTGCCTGGCAATACAAAGAAAGCTGCCCTGTGAATCATCAGAAAATCTTCTCATCTACTCCAGGGCTATATGTGTTCCACTTAACCATTTTTCAAAAACATTTACATCTTGGACCCTTTGTCCTAAAATATTTTTAGTTGATGTTTTGATTGGAAATCTATTATCCTAATTCATATTTTTGGGGTTTGGAGGAGATTATATAGCTATATTATTTTTTCTTTCTCACTCTTTCTTATTTCTACTATAATGTAAATAATTTTAACTACAGTAAGTTGTGAACTTAGAATTTTAAATAACAAATTAACCTATTTTTCTGGGCATTGTCAAAGAGGACTGTGTATTTTTTTAACAATAAAGACTTACTGAAACCTTACTGGTTGTGTAAGTGCTTTATTTTTATCAGAGAAATTAATCATTGCAGTCTCTATGATGTCAGTGCTGTCAATGAATTAATGAATATAATGTCTATATGGCTACCGCAGTTTCTCTTGATTAGTACTTTGTGATATATTTTCCTAGTATTTAATTTTTGAACTTTCCATTTCCATAAGTTATTTCTACAGTAGTCAGCATATATTTTTTGCTTCTTTAAATCCTTGTGGACAGCATTGATCTTTAACTAGAATATTCATTCTATTCATGTTGAACGTGGGGCTCCATTCACCATGTAATGTGTGCTGTTTCCGTCAATTATTTTATGATCCTTTGGGTGTCTTTGCTTTTGAAATAATACAATATTTACTTGCTGTGTTCATTTTTAACCTATTAACTTGCTACTTGTCTATTATTTTCTGTATTGTTTTATTGTTGGTTGAACAACACACATTTCTATGTTTGGCTTATCTAATGTAAATGTTTGTTCTTATCACTTACAATAAAGTTGGACTTTCAAGAATCAATCCCTACTTACTGCTTTTCCATATTTTGTAATATTTTACCCTGCATTTCTAATTTGTTATCCAATAAATATTCCACAATGGTATTTGATATCTGCCAACTGTTTTACAGAATTCGATGTTCCTCTTTCTCCCCGGTATTTCTCCACATCTCCCCTCTGAGGCGTTTCACTTCTTACAGAACTCTCCTGTATTCCTTTTAAGATGACCATATGGCAATAAATCCTCTTTTCTGCTCTCTGCCGTTATTTTTACAACATATGGAATTTGGAAGAATATCTCTTTGGCTTTAGTGTACTACATTGGCAGTTATTTATAAAACCTATCATTCTGTTTTTCTCCCTTCTGTATTTTTTGTTAAGAAACTACCTGCCAGTTCCACGTTTCCACATCTTGACACAATGTACAGTTTTTCTTTCCTTAGAATGTTTTGCCCTTCTTAGTCATCCAGTTACCTGGTTATTTTACAATATCAGCATTTTAGTCCTCAAATGGGCTCAGGAAATATTATGACTTTGGTGTTATCCAGATTTCCCCCCTTATCAGGGTGAGATAACATTTCTTGTAACTTTTTGCATTCTGAGTAGATACAAAGGCTCACTAAAACAAATTATTAAATCATCTGTAAGTCAGTGAAGAAATTACAAGGGACATTAGTAACTATTTCTGAGTAAGTGGTGATGAAAACACACAATGAGGAAGCATTGTTTTGGGGGAAATATATAGATTTAAATGTTTTCATTAGAAAATAGGTAATTACATTTGTAAATTGATGTTTGAGCCCAGTTTGGGCAGCTCAATGACTTAGCAAGAGCTTATCTGAAAAATAAAAAGTAAAATAAAAAGTAAAAAGCTTGGAATGTACCTCAGTGTGAAGGCCCTGGAAACAATAAATTATGAGGAGGAAGAGGAGGAGGAGAGGAAGGGGAAGGTCTACTATATCAGATATAGAAGGGATGAAGGCTATACCAGATCAAATCTAACCACATAATTGAACGGTCACTAGTTTGAATTAGGCAAAAGTTTACCACCTTCTCTGAACATGTCAAGGCCTTCCATGGCTGGGTGTGTTGCAGAGGCCTGTTTTCTATCTCTGATTCTCCACCAATACTTTCTCGCTTCCCATTACCAGAGGGATGGTGACATGAATTCAAATGTAGCATGTCTACATCTGACGGCTACTCTTGCCCACTAGCCTAGCATCCACGGCATCTTCTTCCTGTGAATCCCCTGTTATACAGAAAACTACAATTCTGTTCTCCAAGAAGACCAGGCCTCTGAAGTCAGCCATGGTTGAATCTGTTCTTGCTCGCACAGAACCTAGCAGAGGCCATTGACTTTCACCTCCAGTAAACCCAGATCCTCAGCTCTGCTCAGCACCTGGCCTGCTGTTGTCGAGTGGTTTGGCTGACTGATCACTTCTTACCTGGCCTCCTGCTGCTCCCTAACCCCATGGATATTATTATCAGTGAGCAGCCAGTGACCCCATGAAACTTGCTCAGTCAGGTGTTCTGGTTGAGCTCTGGAATGGTCCCTAAAAGTCTCCTGTGTTCAGAGGCAGGGCTTTGGAAGAGAATTGGATAGTGGAAGCACTGTACTCATCAGTGGATTCATCCGTGGCTGAGTTCATAGCCGAATGTGCTGTGAGGAGGTGGAACATGTTTGGAAGAGGCGATTCCCCAGGCATGTGACGCTGAAGAGCATGTTCTTGTCCTTGGCTCCGCCCTCTGCTCCTTCTCTGCCTGATGACTGCTGTGGGATGAGCAGCTTTTCCTCTATCAGGCCCTTCCACCTTGCCATCTCTGCCATGGAGCCAGCCAACCACAGACTGAAACCTCTGAAACCGCGAGCCCACATTAACTTCTTGTCTCTAAATTGCAGATCTTGGGTGTTTTGCCCCAGCAACAGAAAAGTGACTAATATGTCAGATCTTTTGAAAGTCTTCAGTGGCCCCTCATTTTGTGCAGAATAAATGTCAGGATGCATATATTTCAATGCCCACTGGAGCACTCATGTTTGGTCCCCATTAGATCACCAGACTCATCTTCTACTGCAGACTCTGCCTAACTTCACTTGGTTACAGAGGCTCTCTCCCCAGCCCTGGGAGAAACGGTGCCCGTCCGGCATGCACACGCTTTCTCAGTCAGTGTCCACACCTCCTCCTGCCTCTCGTGGGTGCACGCACACTTCCTCATGGCTCTCAGATCCCGTTAAAGCCACATTGTCATCGAGAAGTTTTCTACTTCATCCTAAATGGTGGTCCTGTCCCCACCCTTCATTTTAGGTCCCATTTTATACTCAGAGTTCCTTAACGTTTTGTGGTGTGTATTCTGTCTTTTCATGGCCTGTTTCCCACACAGACTGTAAACTGCTCACAGGCAAGAAATAAAGCTTATTTTGTTCAGCCCTCTGCCACAGCCTCCCTGAACACTAATGGGTACAAGGTTGGAATTCAGTGAGTTAAACTGCCTGATCGACAGGATAAATTAATTTTTTTGTTTTGCTTTGGTTCAGCCAGGCCAGAGTTCAACATATGCACTGCTTAGACTGTGTAATTATGACACAGCCTGAGCTCGCATACCTGGTGTGGTAGAGCCCATCTTTAATTGTGAGCAAGGCAGAAGAAATCCCCACAGGCTGACTGGGCTTCCCCCTGACCTCATCACTGTGTGCTCTGGTGAGAAGGGGATAGGGCTGGACCGGATGCAGCCTCTTAGGTCAAAGGGGGACAGATGTTTAAGTACTTTCATTTCCTCCATGAGAAGCATTCTTTGACTCCATCCAGGTATCTGGTCATGACTGTATTGTCCACAAAAAAATACACATGGCAACCAGCCTGCGGAAAGCAGGGGAAATGGTTTGGAATCAGCTGATCGCTGGTGAGCCTCTACAGTCTGGAAAGTTGTACTAAGTGCAGGGCTACTAGGAGCTCCTTGTCCCTCTCTGGAGCTATGCTGGCCCATCCCTGCAGGAAGAATGAGCAGCTTCCTGAGTTCTGTGTCCTGGTGAAGAGTGGAAAGGAGGGAAGATGCCCCTGTTACCAGAAGAGTTGCTTCCTTTCCCTCCTTACCTACGAGCGCCAGGCAAACTGTGAGACCCCAGGCTCCATTTCCTTCCATTATCATTGCTATTATTTTTACAGTTAAATCTTACAGATTGAATACATTCAATAAGCTTAGAACTTAGATTTGGAAGACTCAAATTTGAAACTTGCCTCATTCTTTCCTAGGTATTACCTTATTAAAATTTTTATTAGATATGGGAGTTAATGTCTGCATGTGCTCTTAAAGTCTTAGTAATTATTAGAGAGAGAGAGAGAGAGAGAGAGAGAGAGAGTGAATTAGGAATCATGTTATAGAATCGAGGAGGGATACTTCTTGGAAGTTATACTCATATCTTCAAGAACCCCTGTGAATTAGGCCTGAAAAGAGGCAAAGGAGAGATTTCAACAAAGGGGAAGTAAATAGTGCAAAATCCACAGAAGTGAGAAATAGCGAAAAACAAATTCTGGAAGCTATATGTATTCCTTTGACCTGGATATGGATTTAAGAATAAATTAAATTATTAGTGCATTAGAATTTTGCACGTAAAGCTAAATGTAGATTGTATCCTGAGTGTTATCAGGGGCAAAGTTAAAAATAAAACTTTCAGTATGGAATCTCCTGGAACCACTTAAGAGTTGATCCCCTTCCCTAAATTTGAGGTTGTCCAGGTTGTATAAAAGCTCAGGCATTACTTGGCCATAGAAGAAGGTGTTTCCAGCCCTTGCTTATTTATCCCAGCAAGTGTTAGCACATCTGTAATACAACCCCTGTGGGAGTTTCCCAGGCTCCAGGTTGGCCTGGAAGTTCCTCATGCAGACAATGATTTTCCTATTTATTTTGGGGGCATCAAGGAATATATATCTATTGGAAAGTCTCCAATTAGCATGGTTAGATTTAGTCTTTGCTGCCATATCTCTTGCTATCTGGGTGGTTGCCACACTGAAAGAAGAGATATGAAGAATACAAATGTCACGTCAATTAACAATTATAGTGAGATCACATAACATAATAAATACGGGATTCTTCAATAGCATTCAGTTTCATTGTCTGTGGTAATAAAAACTTTTTTATGAATAAACATAGGGCAAACCATTTATAAAGCACTAAATATATGATACATATTTTTAGTGTTTTTATCAATCATGAATATGATAGTATGGAAAGTAAACTAGAAAAATATCCTCAGGGAAGATGTGGATAAGTAAGGCAGGCAGAAAATAAACAAGCAAATGAAGAGGTACAGAAATGTATTTAAAGTTTAAGTACTAAGGGAATGGAAAAAAAGTGTTTTAATCTTCTTAACAGAAAATTTCAAATACAGAATATGGATTCTTTATTTTGGAGAACATTGAATGCAGTAATTTAGCTCAAACTGATTGTGGGCTGGAATTAGGGACTTACTCCTACAGAATAAAAGATGAAAGAATACAAAAATAGTAATTTTTTGTTGAAGAAAGCTGGCAGACACTGTCTTCACTAAGGGATCAAGGTCACCAAGACCAGTGAAAAACCCAGTTATCTCCTGGCCTTCAGTCTGGCATGAGAGAAGAGCATTTCTCTGTTTGATCTTTTACCCCATACCAACAACTCCAGTCTGATGATGGGGAATCTCAGATAAACACATATTTGAGAGGTAAATTTGACAAGATTCAAAGAAGAGCTGTCTATGGAAAGTGGGGGGATGTTAGCAATTAGTCTAGGTCATCTGTTTCTGGACACAGCAGGTGATTTTGTTGGGTTTGTTATTGCAGTAGATAAAATAGGTTAGAGACTGTTTGGGTTTGGAAATCTCATGGCTGGAGTAGATATTTGCAGTAGTGGTCGTTTTAAGCTCGTATGTGCATTTTGCCTTGTTTTTGTTTGTAAAATGAGGACAGGACCTGCTTATTCCTAACGAAAGCTCCCACCTACCTTGTTAGGATTAGGTATCCCAGTGCACACACATCTTAATGGGGTGTATATCATGATTCTGCTTAAAGCTGTAACAAACAGTCATAGGAAATGGTTATGTTGACAAAACATCAAATTTTTCAATAAGTTTTAAGGAAATATAAGTTGCCCCCTTTTTAGTACTTAACAGGCCTCTAATAATGAGAAGTGGTAATTCATTTCATCTTATCTTACTTTATTTCAGTTTTGCATTTGCTGCCGTGAAAGTATAGTTTGATGGTTATTCATGCATGCATTAATTTTCTTCATGATGCTACAATTTTTCTCTCTTTTCTGGGACTTTTATTTCTATTTCACTTATAATTTTATTTTTGATATGCATGTTTCCTGCTAAAGCTTCTTTCATACAGGTAAAAAGAGTCAGGGTATAAATAAGTAGTTGAGTTTGTAGGAACTCATTTAATCATGAACTCATTTAAATACTCTTGATTCACAGCCATTATGATAAATCACTTGCAATTTATAATTTAATGTGAAATAATTATGAGTTATTTCAAAGAACAGAAAAAATCTTAATGGTGCCATTAATTTACACTATTTATTTTTTCTTAAGGGTTTCACTTGGGAAAGTGGATGAGCTGCTGACAACACAGTAGTTCTAACCATGTCAGAGAATTTTAATGACTCAACTATTAACTTTTTACACCAGCCAGGAAAAAATACACTGTGCTTAAATAATTAAGCAAAAACACATTAATCAAATGTAATTATGTTTTCACTCATTGGATATATGATTAGACAATTGTAAGGTTGTTTCTGATTTGGAAAGGAGTAGAATTAGTTGCAAAAATATATCTTTTCCCTATGTAAAATTAATGTGCACCTTGGAGTGGAAAATTTTCAGGTTATGATAGTTCTTGTGAAAACAGAGTAATGGATTAATGCCGACCTTAGCTGGCATTTAGTAGACACTGTGTCGGGGGCCATGCTAAGTGACAAACAAGGGTTTTTATCTAATCTGATTTCCCTAGCAACTCTATCAGCTCGGTGCTATTCTTATTTTTACATCATCCATTAGAAAACAATTATTCTTCTTAGACTAATAACTAATACTTTTCAGAGGCTAACCTTGGATTTAAGTAGACTGATGATATATGAAAGTGAGTTTTCTCTGAACTAAAAACGACTACTCCTTGGTCCTCATCCCCACTGGTTTTGCCCTAAAAGAGGTTTGCTCACCATTACCATCTGGTCTGTGGCCTTGACATTCAAACTAGCCCTCTTGCTTTAGATCCCTGCTCCATCCTTCATGGGAGTGATGGGACAAGGACACCTCTTCCTCACACATGACTCTAACTTCACCTTCAGGCAGCCTCCATCTCTGCAGCTGACACTGCATGTACTTGTCCTTGTAGCCCATACCTGATGCCTTGTTCCTACTCCCTGTTCTGGTGAAAAGTCCTGCTGTGCACATCATTGAAGAGTTATTTATGTTTGATAGTTTGCTGTCCATCTCAAATGTCTTTTCACAAATGCACCTGTTGGGAGTGGATGTTTGGCTTTCTAGAATCAGGTTCAAAGCAAACTCAAACACACCAACTGAGATTTCCCTGGAAGTGTTCGTGTCTTCTTGGGCACAATGCCACTGTAGTTGCTCCTGTCACCTTTTGGCTTTTTCTGAAAATGTAACATGAAAATTAGTCAGATGTTTTATTTTCTCATCTCCCAGAACAGGAGACCTGTTTTATTCATTTTTATAGAACCAAGGCCCAGCACCGACTAGCTTGGTGTCCTACTCTGAGCTCATGCTGGGATAGTGGTAAAGGAAAGATGTTGTAGGTGAAGAGGGTCAGGAGAGCAGGTGATTAGCCCGCTTTCCATGCAGGGGTAAAGGGAGTGATGGGAAGAGTGAGGATGGCGCTCTGGGGTGACGAGGGTGTGACACCCTGTCCACATCCCTACAGTCCCAGTGCCCTCCCTCTGCCCCACACCTGTGCTTCTCAGCCTGAGTCTTCTGGCCAGTGTGGCCCTAGGTACATACCAGGAAACTCCAGGTGCCTTCTCTTAGTGCTCTCAGGTCACACTCTGCCATTGAGGAGTGGCACCCAGCTTCCTGGCCTCCACGCCTGGGGTATTTTGCTCAGGTGCCCCAGGACATCACCAACATTAAATATCCTCACTAACGCACCCTGCCAAGAGCTCCCATTCCCTATTACAAGGGTCACATCCTGAATAAATGGCTGGGCTTTAATTCCTGCACACGATCAACTTCTCCGGGAGTCCAAATGAAGACAGGCACCTCAGCAAAGGCACTGAGCTAGGGAGAGAGGACTAGCCTGCCTTGGCGTGCCAATCCATAAAGCTGCAGGGTTTTATTAGAGTTCACGTGTGGGACTGAAACTCAAGCTGATGAACACAGCAAACAGATCAATAAGACCCGATGAGCCCAGGCCCGAAGTTAACTGCTGATAGTGGCGCCTTACGAAACCAAAGTGGAATCACTGGTGACATTTCCCACCACATAAAAACAAACTGCTCCAGAGATCCCCACCAGGCCCAGCGGCTGACTTGCAGGTTTGGTTAATCACCACCTGCAGAACTTTTTAATAACATTACTACAATCAGCACTAGGAAATGGTTTCTGATTAATTCCAAAGCAAGCCTATTAGTTTGGAAATTTCTCTGTGAGCATTTCTGCAGCCCTTAACCAGCTCCATGAATTCTGCCCACTCAGTTCTCATGGGAAAGTTGGAGATTACCGGGTGCTTCCATGAGATGTTTAGAAAATATCCAGATCATTGTTCTTAAGAAATGTTCAAAGAATATTTGTTGAGAAATATTGTCTTCTATTATTTCTGAGGACTGAGGGAGTCAGGGCACAGTGTCAACTTGGTCAGCTTTGGGATCTGCCCTAGGGATTGGTGAAGTACGCTTCTAACTGTGTGTGGGTTGGTCATGGAGGAGTGGCCTTGGGTCTATGCCTGGTCCCTGGCTCCTACTACTCTAGCACTCCTTGCCTGCTCTGCTTCCTAGCTGGCCATGAACTAAGTGGCTTTGCTCCAACATCCCCTTCCACCATGATGTCTGCCTTGGAGCCATGTGACCATGGACTGAATCCTCAAAACAGTGAGAGAAATTAACCTCTCCTCCTTTAAATTGTGGGGATAAAGTATTGTGCCCAGCAATGGGAAAGGCAATACAAGACTAAAGGGCAGTATTTTTTATGAATGTCTTAGAAAGTAGTCTACTTCTTTTTAGAAATTATGAATTTTGATACATCTATTCCCTTCAATGTCATTATAAACTCCTATTTGCTATGTGTATTCTCTCTTGTTCAGAATAGGTAAACTTAGACCTATATTCAATCAGCTAAAGAAGTTCCTTCATTCATTACTGAAGATTTGCCAGGTGCAAATCAGCAGGTGTTCATCTCTTAACCAGAAATTGAGAGAGGGACTGAAAAAAATGTTTATTCAAGGAAAGGAAACTGAATTTATAGTTGAGTTCATTTCACGTCTCAGAATCATAGCTAATACTAGATATTTTTCTTATAATTTAAATTTTTCTCTTGTATCAATAATAAGTTATTTATTGTATATATTTTTCAAGCACTTCTGATAGAGTTAACACTGTGTAAGATATGGTAATGCAGTAAACCAAGATCTCACCTTTAAGGAGTATAAAGTCTACAGTGCATTACAGAGAATAATTTAAAATATAACAGTGGGATTTAAGGGAGCTAATAGTGTTGGGAAAAATAATGATAATGACAACAACTACTTTAGACAATGACTATTTTAGTTTGAGTGGGTCGACAGGGCCTCTCTAAGGAAAATCATCATAGTAAATGTCCTGGTCAGACAGTGTAGAAGCCTGTGGTTTTGCTAAACACAGAATAGAAATAAGATATGAAAGGTTTTGTCTCTGTAGAGAGGCTAAATATGCACAACCTTTTAAATGCAATAGTAGTAACTGAAGGCTGACACAAGAGGACGGAATGGCATTTTGGTACAGTAGCAGAGAACATTTTTTGCTTGGAGGAGAGCCCATCAAGGAAACCATTCTTAGCAGGAGCTCCGACATGTCAAAGGTCAAGTCTGGATTGTAAGAGTAACCAAGCACAGGGTGTGAAAGGCGAATAATGATTCATTTTGGCTGGAGCATAGGATAAATGAAAGATAGTAGAGGAAGAGCCCTTCTATCTCCATTATTATACTGTGAAGTTCTCCGCAGTGAACTTCCTTATTCATCTTTGCAGCAACAGAACCTGGAGAGTAACAGAGACTCAACAACCCTTAGTTGAGTAAAAGAGAGTCTGCTTCATGAATGTATGGGTTCACAGAGCAGAGCTTGGTCTCCGTCTCCAGAAATGACTGCTCTCCACCTGTGTGACCAGAGGCAAGTTCAGGAACTTCTCAGTTTCTGCTTCTTTCAGATAATACTGTAGCCACCCACAGATGTTTGTCGTTTTCCAAATTCTAGTCACTCAATGATTGAAAGCAAGACCAAGATATTTTCAGGTATTAAAAGCACTAAAATTTCCCTTTCACATATCATTTATAAAGAAACAATGAGGCTGTTCTCCAGGACAACTGTAGGGGACTAGGAAAACATGATGCCACTTTTGTCCTGGATATCACTGTACTTGGTCAGCTTCCCATTGATGAGACAAAATACACCATATGCACAACCTAGAAGAAAGAGAGTTTCTTTTGGAATCACAGTTTCAGAGGTTTCAGTCCATGGTCCATGAACTCCAAGGCAGAAATGCTCATGGTGGAAGGGTGTGGCCAAAGAAAGCTGCTCACCTCATGGCAGTCAGGAAGCAGGGCAAGCAAAGAAGAGCCAGAGAAGGATCTGGGGGCCAGATATGGTCCCCAAAGTCATGACTCCCCTGGACACACCCCAAGTGTGCCATGCCACTTTCTAGGTATTTCCCAAGCTGATCAAACTGACAATAAATTTCAACCATCATACACATCTAGAAACAAAGATTGAAGTACTCAGAACTTAACCCAAAATATTGTCTCAAGGGAAAACATGTGATATTGTAAAACTAGGTTAAAATTGTACGTAAGCATCATTTCCAAAATGCAAAGCAACATGCAAATGCACATCTATGTCTGTGTCTGTATCTTCATCTTAATCTACTTGTATGTACATGTATCTACATCATTTATATCCATATTCTATTGTAAGTGAACTCTTTAAATATGTATTTTTTAAATTTTCTAAAAAATTCTTACTTTTCTTCACATTTACAAGGTTTAGTTTTTGTGCCATCCAGAACTAACAGAAGTGATAGTTTGTGTACTGTGGGCATATTATATATGTGGATTTTATTATTCATGGGATGAGGCCAATTAAACCAAGAAAAAAGCAGAGTAGAGAATTCTTTATCGGAATTAAGACCTAAGGGGAGGGCCTCAGAGTGGGTGCCTCATTGCACAAAACACAGCATAGCATAAAAATGAATTTATTAGCAATAGCCAATACTTGGGGCAGATTCTAAGGGTCACTAAAGTGGAAAAATGAAGGATTTAACTTGATACCCTAGCTTAGAAGGTCAGAAATCACGCAGCTAAAACTGCTAACCTCAGTATCTGTGTGAAATATTTCAGGGCAGTGCCCTCAAAGTCAGTGAACTACCTGCCAGAGAGTCACTTGCAGTGAGTGTAAAATGTGGATGATTAAACTCACTGTGACAGCATTCCTGACATACGCACCTGGGCATCTGCCTCAAGTTCATATGGGATTCTGAGGTATGCAGAAGATTAGGAACAATTCTAGACATTCAACCCATTAAAATGTATGATTAGATCAATTTGTTTTTATTTTCTCTTGTGGATTTTGAAATCATGATAATCATAATTGAGCTACAGTCACCTGCACTTAGGA
Source organism: Heterocephalus glaber (assembly GCF_053883595.1). Lineage (NCBI taxonomy): Eukaryota > Metazoa > Chordata > Mammalia > Rodentia > Bathyergidae > Heterocephalus > Heterocephalus glaber. The sequence goes on from NW_028258381.1 coordinate 12,391,805, forward strand.
ATCTCTTCTCCATCTTTCATCAAATAACTTGTTTCTGTGAGGTTGATCAAGCAAATAGCTCACAGGGCTCCAGGACACAGGAAGTTACATTTTTCAGTATAACACCTGGGTACTATTTTTTTTAAGTAAGCATTTTGAGGGCAAAAATAAAATCACAGAAGTTCAACCATTGAGTCTAGTTTTGATTTTGTAGCATCACAAATCCCATTGACGCTACAAAGTTCCCAGTCCTCATTCAGAAAATACGCACATCTTTGCTTACACCATGTATTCATTTCACACCAATATTTTCTATAGGATAGTAGCATGTAGCAAAAGTGGGGATATTTGATAGTGAGATACAGGAAGTAACTATGGGACCAAAGCTTCCTACATGCTGGGAAAAGAGGTTGGATTGTCATGCTAGAGATCGTGGTGAGGTTTAGAGAACTTTGAAAATTTTCAAATCAAAACTGCATAAGGCTTGTGCAATGTAGGGTAACATGATGTAACTTAACATAATGTAAACAGCACCTTAAAGAAAAAGAGAGACGATGACTTTTGCAGGTGGCAGGCATATGCCACATCGGGATAGACACTTGGCAGAGCACTCAGTGTAAAAGACCTCCTTCAGTCCCAATTCATAGCAAATAGAAACAGCAACAACTAATACAGTAAAATGTCATTCAAAAAATGATTATGCCACGTGGAAACTACACCTTGAAGCACATCTTGGATCAAAGGCAAATGCAAAATATGATTGCAGAGTTTCAAGGAACTAATAATAAAAGTAGATCTATACCAAGCACACAGCTAATGATGTAATGCTGGGAGGAAATGTCACATAATTAAAGTACTTGCACCACAGAAGAATTTTTAAAATAAAATACTCCACATGCAGTTTTAAAAAATTCTTAGAAACATAAAAAAGACCAACAAAGCAAATTATAAGAAATCAAAAGGAGTGGATTAAGTGAGATAAAATTAGGGGCAAAAATGGGAAAATTTTGATGAAATCTTTAAAATGAGTACCTGCAAAAAGTCAGGGTAATAGAAACGTGAAAGACTAATTCAAAAAGATAAGTTATCGATTTACAAAATCAAAAGAGAGGAAAGAATTATCAAAGCCAATGAACAAACACAGGCTACCTTGCTTATATGTACATAAATTATAAATCTCAGTGAGGTAAATTATCTTGGGGAAGAGTAATTACTCAAACTGAGTGTAATAGAGGTGCAATATCTAAAGAGCTCCTGTGCTTCCAGGAGACAGAATCGGGTCAAAACCTTCTCTGGGGCGGCCATCATGGGGTCAGGAGTGGTCACTGGGTTCTTCCAGAGCTGGAAGTCTGAGATAGAGCGGGTGGTCCTGCACTGCATGGAGATACGGACTGAAGGGGGTACAGGCGCTGGGGAGGACAGTCTGCTAGGAAAACTGACCCGGGCCTCTTAATACAGCAGACGGACAGTGAACAACTCAGCGTGCTATCTTCCTAGTATAGTTCTTCCCCGACACGAACAATGACGATAGATCAATATAAACATACTTATTCAACTGAAAAAAAGAACAGTGGGAGGTTTAAAACAATGTCCTGGAAATGTTTATGCAAGTACACTGGATGACAGGAAGGATAGACGGGGGAGGAACGGCATGAGGAGCCACCCCACGTCACGCAAGAGTCCTGTAAAACATCGCTGGCCTCTAGTACTGCAGAAGATGACCCTGTTTTTGTTTTTGTTTTTGTTTTTAATTTTGTGGGCCGGGGATTTAGCTCAGTGATTCTGCTGTCTGCCTTGAAAGCGTAAGGACCTGAGTTAGATCCCCGGTACCAAAAAGAATTGCAGTACTGAATATTAAACCCAAAGCCTTTGTACTGAGCTGGAGCCCCACTGCTTTTTAAATTTTGAGTCAGGATCTCACAAAGTCACTAAGTTTCCTGGTCTGGGCTGGAAGTTTCGGTACTCCTGCCTCATCCTCCCAGAGCACCGGGATCACATGCATGTGCCACCACTCCCAGCTGAATCTGACCTAATCGAGAAGTAGGGTCTTAGGGAGACCTTTGCTCAAAGACCGCCTAAAAACGAAGGCTATGCGAAGAGGTCCAGGGAGGAGGTCCCTGAAGAAAACGATGCATGCGCGAGAAAGGCCAGAGAGGCCACAAAGCTCAGAAGTTAGGAGGATGCACAGAAAGCTCCTCTGCAGGTCTCAGAGCAAGAAGAGCCCGGGCCAGTGCCTTGACGCAACTTCCGGTTTCTAAAACTGGGAGACTGTGTCTGGTTTCTCAAGACATCTGCTTGTGGTGTCTTCTTACAGCAGCACTGATAAGAAATGCAGATTTCATAAGATAAAGAAATTCATTCTTCAAGAGGATAAGGGAATTCTGAATGCATCCATAGCTAATAATGAGACTTCAAAATAAATAAAGCAAGAATTAATGATAGAAATGAAAGGAAACAAAGAAGAAATAAAAAACAAATTAAAATAGAAATTTCAACACCACGTTGCAGTAATTGAGAAAAAAAGGTGAAAATGAGAGAGCATATTAAACATCTAAACAATATTATTAAACAGTTTATCAAGTTGTCATTCATAGAACACTCCCTTCACAACATGTAACAAACTGTAGCATAAAATTCAATGTGAGTAATGTTTCTTCAGTTGTCATAAAAAATTTTTGTGCTAAGAAATTTTTCTCAACCTTATATTTTGTCTATAATTTTATCTTAAACTTAGGTCTTTGTTGCTATTTATCTGTTTCAAGTCCTAAAATACATGAATAATTAAAATTATCACCGACCTGTATTTATGGAAAAGCCATAAATATAATTCTATAATTTATGTATCAAAATTGTGAGTAATGTTAAAGCTCTTAACAAATAACCAAATCATATGTGCAAACAGTTAAAGTTCTGATGCCATCTTTTATATATTAGTATTATAAATTTTATTTTATAGATTTAAAATTTCTAAAGTAAAATTTGTACAGTGATTTTTACATATATGTATTTTGATTAAATTGATTAAAATTTGAACTTAAAGTTTATCTGAAGTCTACTGATTTTTTTATAGGTAGCTGAATAAAGTTTATTCTTGTTGAAAGAGCAATGTACATGCTGAAGATACATGTATTATGAAAATTATCCTCCAAAATTTTTTGGCTAACAAACAAGTGTCATCATTAGTATGATAAAATTCATATACAGATTTCAAGGGCTGGAGATTTAGCTCAGTGCTTCTGGTGCCTACCTCACAAGCACAAGGTCCTGAGTTCAATCCCCGGTACCAAAAAAAAAAAAAATCAATATAATCATATACAGATTTCAATATCTATAGCTATACTTTGTCCAGGGTTACCATGGATGGTCCATGTTCTGCTGAAATTTCCTTGGCAGAATAAAGTTCTCTATACTCCTTAAGCAGCTATTTTTCTCTTGAGGATTTTTGGTAGAATATGAAACATACACGTATAGCTCCAAAATAGAATCTAGAATCAGAAGGAAATCTCTGCCTTTGGACTCTGCCTGGTGCTTCATGGCCACGTCCCTCTGTCCCTTCCTCATTCAGGAGGAGTCCCACTCAGGTGCCGAGGGGAGGTCCTCAACGGCATCTGAGCCTACGACACTGGTCACTCCTGCTGGTCACTCTGCTGCTTCTAATCAGGGACATCATCCCAGGCTACAAAGTGGGGGAAACATTGCTTTGAATAACAAGGCAGAGCTGGGTAGCTGAGAAACAAATATCTAAGTCACAACTGAAATGAATACAAAATTTACAAGATGGATTTCTTGCAGTTAAACTCTCTACATTCAAAAGGAAAATTCAAAAGTATCTATTTGAAGGCCTAGTTTTGCATGTCAGTAATTGAAAAAGAGAACTGTGAAGTGTCATTCACCCAAGGAAATCTATTTTGAAACACAAAACATCTCAGAATATTCTCACAATTTCTATAGCTTCTAAAGTGAAAAGAGAAAAACAAAAACAACTCCTCATATAAATGACAAAAGGGGGTAAGATTTTACCAGACATATACAGAATGTAACATTCAGGCACTATAAATAATGGTGTAAAATATCTTGTGATTAAATTTTTCAATATTTCTATATGAGAAAAATATTGGAAAATGTATCTTCTATTTTCACATTTGGTCCTGGGGACTAGGACGTAGAGATGATTATTCCTTTTGCTTCTGTCTTGGAAGATTGTGCATCCTTACTGAAAATAGGAAAACATACTTGGAAAACGGGAAGAGACAGGTGGATTCTGGGATACGAGGGCCCAAAGGGCAAAGAACCTACCAACAACTTCTGTGTAGCCTGTGTCTCTGAACCTAACATAGAGTGTCTCCTAACTAAATAAGATGAGTTGAGGTGTATTTTTCAATTCCAAGTAGGGTTAATATTTATGTAGTATTTATTTTGTTTTGTTTTTACTTGGGAGGAATAGACAGTGAAAAAGTAAATTTTGATAATTGCTTTTTAATTGTTGGGATTTCCCACTAGCTTTGATTTGAAATTTGTTGGTGTATATACTCCATGTTCTGCATAACAAGATAGTTTTGTGTTTGATGATATTGTATATTTGGTGAAGAGAGAGAGCCTTGTGAATGTGTTTTTGAGAAAGGTCAATTGTTTTCATACAAAGTATGTATTAGCAATATTGTCTTTTTCATATCTTGACAAAACACCTGCATGTATACCAACATAATTGTATATTATATTAAGTACACATAATTTTGCCTAGTTGCTTTCATGTTGGAGTCAATATTATGGCTTACATAAAATTTTGTTTTATTTCCATGAACATTTTCCTTTTTGTGCCTATATGATGATGACTTTTAATATTGTGGTAATTTTTCCAACACCTGCATCTAAAAATAAACCACACTGCTCTGAGTTTCTGATTGCCACACGTCAGCAAGAACAGAACTTGTCTGTAAATGGATATCATGAGTTGTAATAATAAATCTCTCCAAAAGATATAAATGATGGAATGATTTATCAGTAATGTTATCAAAGGAATTTTTGCTCACAGTAAAGTTGTTTTGGGAAGAATAATTATTGGATGTGATGAGGCAAATACCTTTATTCTATTCCTTGATGGTGGGATTGACATTCTCTTTGATAATCAATATTGCTTGAATTAAGAAGATGAAACAAGACCATGTAGGAAAAGAAATAGTTTAATAAAAAGAAGAAATTAACTAAAAAAAAAAAAAAAAAAAGAACCTACCAAGTTTTCTTTTAAACACTCTATAATGGGTTGTTTCCACCATTTTTAGGCAGTTGGTAGCACAGGAAGACAACCCGTGAAGCAGGTGAATCTAATACGTGCTTTGGAGGGGGTCAAAGTGGAGGTCTGGGGAGGTCACAGGCACAGCCCTCAAAGCACTCTGATTCTTAGGAACATGTTGGAAATTAAATGCTCACCCTACCCTCAGGCCTACTTCCCGGTCTGTTGGAGAGACAGCTGCGTTCGGAGTTCGCACACTCGGTCCCAAATGAGTGCTCCCCTTTTCGTGTCCCCTTCATTCGCTGACCCACTCACCCACTCACCACACTGTGTCTTTCCGGGCCATGCTGGCATTTCCTGCACTACTTGCCACGCTTAGCTTTGCAGTGTGGCACTAGCACCTGCTCTTGCTTTTCCATCTGCACTCCTGCTCCTGTGCCCCCATCCACCTCTCAGGTCCCAGGACTCCGGGCCAAGACCATCCTGGCTTCTCCCCATTTTAGCTGAGAGCAGCCAGACTCCTCCATGAAACTCCATCCTAAAGGATGCAATTCAGACCCAAGGGCTGCCCCAGGGGCACACATTTGATCAGGAATGAGCCATCTGGGTCTTGAGGAGCTCAGGAAGCCTGGGAGATATTCCTTTGCCAGAGCTGGAGCAAGTGGCGAAGCTGTCAGTGGCGATGCTTGACTTGGGATCCTTTTAGATATGGTTAAATTAGGGGTGGGAGAAGCGCTTCAGTTAAGGGCTTTTCAGGAGAGATGGAAATCGGAGCCATGAATCCCGACAATCTGTACAGTTCCGTCTCTGACAGGATTCTATCCCGAGATCTGCTCCCAGCTCTCATGCCCCACAGTCAGCCCTTCCATCTCGACTCGTTGGCCTCTCCCCACTGTCTCATTCGAGCTTGGCTTTGTGCTGACTGATTTATAAAGTTCCATTTCATACAGTGTTTATGGAAGTCTGAGCACTACTCACACATTTATTTTAGTAAATAACTATTACTTCACTGCTCTCTGCAGCAATATTCATAAATACAAAACAATCGATGCAGAAACAGATTTATTGGAGTGTTACGTATGCTAACAAAATATCTAAAATAACTTAAATATGGAAACTACTTGAGTTAATTATCACACACATTCTCAAAAACAGCCATAAGACAATGTATGCAAAACATTTGCAAAAATGTTTTCTTAACCACATGAGAAAAACAAATATAAAATGAGATATATAAGTTGTATAGATACGTAAAATATGCATGGAAAAGACTTAATGGCTTGATAAAATTATTGCAGAATTTAATTTTTATTATATTCCTTAAGTGTTTTATATCAAATATATTTTTCTCTCCACAAACAAAAACAAAACAACATTTAAATTAGAAAAGATATATTTCAAAATAAAAAGAACCTGCCTAAGGAGAGAAAAGAAAAGTGACTTTTAAGTCTCCTTATTGTAACTGTGAAAGAGTTGTTCAGAGAAAAATTAAACAAGATAGTCTGCTCACCTGCAAAAAGAATAAAATGCATGTCTATAAGATTTAACATTATTCTGTTTGTGGCTCTTCCAGCATCAGATTGGCATGATTACAAGTGTATTATAAGTTCAGTGATGCTTCTTCAAAAGGTCTTCTATTCTTTTACAGATATCTTCTGAAACATGCAATATGCAGATTTAAGTAGAGCAAAATACAAGACAGATAATAGGAAACAGGGTCTTTTGCAAAAGGGAAAGGGGCCAAGAGATGAAGGGAGAAGGGAGGGAGAGAAGAGGAATGGGTGGAGAAATACAATACGTTATGTACACGTACCAATTCCCAACAAGGAAAGCAGACACCATATACTACAAACATGGACTGATAAAAATAAAAACTAAAAAATAGCTTATATATTTCTTTTTAGAAAAATCTTGACAGGGTATAATAGAATTTGTTAGAAAAATTATATTATGTGAATGTTAGCAATACTAAAAATACCGAGTATTGTGTAACTGAGATCTCATGTTTTATACATGTCAGTGACCTTTGAGAGAGAGGACATCAGACCTAGACAACAGTGCCCACTCCCATGGGGCCCCAGGCAAATGAACACCTCCCCTTGCTTTCATGCCATTCTCTGATCACCTGTAAAAACTCACTATTGCTTCAACTCCACTGGATGTTAGAAAACTAATGGGCACTTAATGTGATATATAACATTAATACAACCCATGCAGTTATGGTAATCCCCACATTAACGCAACTGATACTGTTGAAACACTCCAGGCTGAAGGGAGGGAGTTGTGTGAAAGGACACGCATGTGGAAGATTTCCTTCACAGTTATTAATGCCCCCTTTGGCACATGTGGCACGTCCATGTTGTGCAGCTTTCGTGGCTGTGTGGCATCCCAGGCTTGCTTGCCCACTGAACCACGCAGACTTCTGAGACACCCACGACTGCGGCATTGAAATTCCCAACAGTTCCCCTTTGTCAAGCCTTTCCTCATAAAAGCCTCTGGTTATGTGCTTCCTACAAGTGAAGAAAGTGGCTTTGTTGCTTCTCCCAGGGACACCACATTTAGATCATTTCCTTGCTGAGAATAAAGAGCTAAGAAACCGAGACTCCCAATCCTGGGTTATAACGGACGCAGGCGAAAGCCTACACTGGCTAGGAACATTCACTCCTTCTGTGCATGCTCTTCATGCAGCACAATGTCCACTTCTCTGTCCTCCTTTTGCTTAATGGTTTTAAGAACCCTTGATGGCTCTTGCTCTAAAGAAATATGTTCTTAAGGATATCAAAGTTGTGCTCTTCCATTTTTCCACTTGATGCTTTTATATTCATTGGCTCCATCCTCATCAACTGGTGCTACCTGTATTCTTCAGGTAAATGACAATTCTACCCCCTTTAATCACTAACTTATAGATTACAGTGTTGGAATAGTGGCCATCTTCAACGGTAGCAAGTTACAGTACTGCTTTTTTACCTTCTATTTTTAAAGCAGCATTAATATTTGAACATTCCTGTGGGTAAAAGGTCATAAAACCCTTCCTCCTTCTGCCTGAGAGTTGGACCTTGTGCTAACTTCCTGGCTGTTTCCCTGGAGACAGACAGAGGGTAAATGACTAGGTCACATTGCTTGTAGTACAAATTTAGCACTCCTTAGTTATCTTCTTGTGCTCTGGAAGAACAATGCCGGGTGGAAAGCCTCAGCCTTTGTTGTCCCCAAGTGCATAACTCTCTGCCCTGTCCTTTTGGAGAGGAGGCTTGAGCAAGAGCTGTCCCAAGAGACAGCAGCTCTTGGTGGGGATGAGGCTTCTAGGGCAGGGCAGCTCTCGCCTCTCTCCTGGTCATCTCTTCCCCAAGGGCCTGAGCTGCCTGTGCAGGGCTTTGGTGAGTGCCCTGAAGAGGAACCTCTGTGTTGCTTGGCAAGAGGATCTCCTGCTCTGGACCCTCGAACAGGCTCATCCAGGCCCAGCCTGTCACACCCAGAAGGCTGAGGTTCTGGTGGATCCTAAGAAGACCCTGGTGGACAGCCCCTCCTACCGAGACAGGATCCCACTCCAAGCCCACCTCCTGTGTTCCCTGTCCGAATGAAGGTGGATTCCTCTGGTTCTTTCTGGTGGAGAAATAAATTTCTGGAAAGACAGATGGGCTCCTGGAGAGACCCTTGTTAAGGCAGAATGAGAGATTCTAGGCCTTAGGGAGAAATGTGTGACTGTAAGACCGTCAAATGCATTACAATAATTCCGATTAAAATTTAACACTGGGAGCCTCTGACATAGCCCCACAGTGTTATATTTGTAGTTCTTCCCTTTGCTGATAACATTAACATAGTGACTTATGTGCTTCCCCTTACACTATACACATAATTTGAAATTAATGATACCAATAATTCTATTGACAATAAGAATACTGAACATAGCGTAATTTCATGTTTTTGTTCTTTGAGGCTCTAGTACATAGCTGATGAATTCTGGTAGATGGTTTGCTGTTTTCTAGATGGCTAGAAACAACTCTTTCCTCCTTGCAGTATCTTATTAATTTAATATAGAATTATGATCTTTTTTTCCATTTGGGCTCAAATTTTATTTTCCATGTAAATTTATTTTTAAACAGGTAAAAACTTAGGTTGTTTAAGTAAAAACTACATTAAATATGTATACTCCAAAGTGTGGACCAGTCTTTTGGGAATACATCAATTTAACCATTTTCATAGCAAGAGTAAAAGAGGAATGAAGTACGTTAACTCTGGAATCAGACTGACAGACACTGGGCTCCCAGCAGGACAGTATCCTGGGCAATTATTTAACTAGTCTGTTTTATTCTTTTTACTTGTCCACTGAGGATGATAATACTTTTGAGTGTTTGAGCACAATAACGGGCATTATTATGTAGATCCTATATATAATGTATTATACCAACTCAATTCACAGGTCCATATATGTTATATAAATGTATAAGCATTGATATTATATAGTCTGCTGCATGTTAAAATTATAAACTACAGAAAATAAATCAATCCAAAATTCCAATTTATTGATCACACTGAATCAACTAGAGAGCTGATTTAGCTGGTGAGTCTTGGTGATATGAAGGCATTGGTTACAGAACTGAGCTATTTCGATGTTATTGCTGGTAGATGGCACTAATTTAAAGTGGTTCTGAGAGAAGGGAATTTTCCATGTAGGGGAATAATGGAAAATAAAATTAAAATTACCAAAAAAAAGGCAATATTCTATGTTTTCCTGGTAAACAACCCTGAACATTTCCTCCAGGCTACAGGCTGGGCTGCTGTGCTGCTTCATCTGAGGTCCATCGACGTTCCTGGCTACTCTGACAGTGCTGGCCACAGTATCTCTCCCTCCTGCCTGCGACAGTGTGCTTGGTGCCACCCGTTGACCATACTGCACATGTTGTTAGGTGCTACTTCCACCCAAATCTTTACTGCTAAACAGTGGTCCCAATATGTGTTAATTCCCATGCATCTGAAGGGAAAGAATGCAGACAGATAGCAAGAGACCTTGATTCTAAGTATTTAGAAAAGGGTCTACCATAAGTACTCATTTTTGTTTGCTTTCAGAGCAAAGAATTGATCCAAAGAGAGAACAGAAATCACCCCGCCTGAGGGAGGGAGCCTGTTTCAGCGAACGCAGAAGGTAAAGCAGAATTCTCCCAGAATTTCAAGTGCTACGCACAACTGCAGAACCACACATGAAGCAACTGCAGAACCACGCGCAGGCCTCAGCAAAGGTGACACATGTAACCAGAGTTACAACTTCTCACACCAGTGCTTTTGGGGTCCTGTGCCTCTCACAGGGGCCCTCTTCCTTCATCCAGTGAAGCACACCACCAGTGGAAATATTTTCTTGTGTTCCATACTTTTATTTCCCTACTGCACATTTTGGCCCTAACGCACTGTGCTTCCTAAGGCAAAAGACCTATTTTCACCCTAACTTTGCTAATATTTTTTGTTCCATCTACTTAGAGTTAGCAGTGTTAACAGATGATCCAAATTTAGAGTTTAAATTTGGCAAAAGTACAAAGCAATGCAAAATAATATGAAATAGGGAGGAAAAAAGGAGGAGATAGGAATGGATTGGGGGAGGGGAGATAAAAAGAAGAAAGAGATTCGTGCTTTGTAACCTTGAGTTCTACATCGCACATCAGGGTGAGTGTAAGCTGCCATTTTACTGTTACATGAGGATTAAGTGAGATAGAAGAAGCATGTTGGCAGCCTTGTCACTTTCAGATACATTAGTGATATTGACTAAACTTAGGGTTATAGGAAGAAAGAATGGAAAAATGCTTTAGAAAGTGGAAGTCCACGAGTCAGGACAGAAAGAGAGAGAAGTTGCTGAAATGGAGATTGTTAGCCCAACAAATCCACTCAAACAAGGGAGGATTAGACACAGGGCCCGGCAGGTTTATTTCACAAGGAAAGTTTCTTCTCAGGAGAGCACTAGAGGCACAGAGGAGCTCACTGCTGGGTGAGCATAACTGTTCTAATCTTTCAGTCACAAGGCTGGGTCCTTTCATAGAAGGGTCTGGTCCAGCACAGCTGAGGGCTTATGGAATATGGAAGCGTGGCCTGTGTATTGTGTTAATCATGGGTTGGGGAATGAGATGGCTTTCCAATTGTCTTAATCACTTTCTCATTGCTGGAACATAATAACCAGCACCCACAGAATGGCCTGGCAGAGGAGAGCCACTCATGTCATGGTGGCCAGGAAGCAGAGAGAGAGAAGAGGAGCTTGGGACAAGAACACACCCTTCCAGGTCACACCCCAGAGACCCCCTCCAACCAGGCCCACCTCCTCACAGCACATTCAGCCCTGAATTCAGCAGTGAATGAATCTACTCATGAGCACAGTACCCCATGATCCAATCACCTTCCACACACAGGAGACTTTGAGGACTATTTCAGACTCAAACCATCAACATTAATAGCCTGAGCGAAGTCCCTTTGTGCTCTGTCACAAGTTACCCAGCTGTAGGGGACTAATCCTGAAGAAACACCCAGAACTGAGAATGCGAAGGGAGACATGCAAGACTTGAACATGACATTCTGCAGGCTCAGAGTCTATCAGGCAATGTGAATGCTTCCTCTGAAGGAAAAAGAACACGGAGTCATGGAACTCTTTGATAGAGTGAAGACTGGACTCTGTGGAAATGTTCTGCCACCCGAGAACAAAGAATTCACTCACCAAGAAAAAAACAAGCCACAATCACTTCAACCCTACATTCTGCAAGCTCCTTCTTATTCCCCTCCCTAATTCAACTTGTGCACCTTTGTACCTCAAAGCCACCCACCCTCAGTTGCACTTTATGTTTGTTTTAAAAACCTATTTCCTATGATCAAAACTTTAGAATTGCTCTTTTCTCATTAACACATTTCTCTCCTTTGCAAAATATTGCAAAGGAAAGCAATATTTTACAAAGTGACCCCACACATGATTGTACTCACTGGAAAGACATGTGTATCAGCACAGTAGAAGTTCTTGTTGACGGTCTATTCTTCAGTCTGGAAGGTATAAGCATCGACTTTCAATTTCAAGGACATGATTATTTGGAATTATATTTGGTTGCTGGCATTTGTAATAGAGTAGACCTTTGACATTTGCAGATTTAGTGTTCCAAGTTCTGTCTATTTGTGAAAGAATATGTCAGGTTGTAATTTGTAATTGTGCTGAGGTATGAACTTGAATATCATACACTGCAAAGGCTGGCAGTAACCTCCGAAGTGCTAAAAGCTTTGTTTCTTTGTGGTAAATGATACCTGAAATGGCTCAGATTATTATTTTATGAGGGAACCTGGGGATCCTCAGGTCTCTCATGTAACCTGCTCTCTGCACACCCCGATGTATGCTCTTCCACATCTGAACAGCTCTTATGAATGAAGGAATGAAAGTTCACCCATGAAATAAAAAATAAATTACTATTTACATTTAGATTTTTCAGTATTGCTGAGGTGCAGCAGGCATTTTTGAAGGAGATCAGGGCTCTGAGAGGTTTATTCACCATGTGAGGACATCTGCTGTTTACCTAGAAGGCGCAGTAGTACTTAGATGAGTATTAATAAATGCCAGAATTCCTTGTCCTCCTGATGTATTATCATTTTGTCACCTAGCCCTTCAGTTTTCCTCCTCTCCTTGTACGTGTTCATGCCAGTCTCCTTCTTTTGTAGAGCAGAGTTCTCAGACTCCACATTATCTTACTCTAGTTGGCTGAATTTATAGAATTCAGTTTGTAAATTTTAGATTTAATGATGTACCAATTGTCTAGATTTCTCTTCTTTCTGGTTAAAAAAAAAATCTGTGAAAATCTAGGAATTACACTTACTCTCCTTCCAAACAATTTTTTTTTTAATTCCTGCATGTTCCTTTTGGGAGGAGAACTAAGAGTTGGAGGGAAGTGGGAGGGGAGAGAAATGAGATTTTAAAAAGGGGAATTGTGACATGTTCTGTTCATGTACCAAGTCCCTGTGAGAATGTGATCATCATACACTACAAACATGTATCAACAAAAACAAATCCAATTCAGTTTAACAACTAAAATTACATGTAATTACCCCAAAAAAGGCTTGTTTAAAACTTCACCACTGTAGACACTAAAAGAAAGCCTCCAAATTGTGTGCCCTGTGAAAGTGTTTTTATCATTACTTAGGAGTCCTTGATCACTTGTTAGTAGCTACCCTTGCTGACTACATTTCAGTAACTGAAGTTTGGGTTTCACTTACCCTATTGTCTTCATGTAAAATAGAAATACCTACTTATGAGCAGGCTGTGAGGATTCACCAAGAATGTGTTAGAACAGAAATTGGTACTGTACTGTAGAAGTTTTTCATCGAATCCATTAACTCTATGACAGTAACTCCCATGATTGTACTATAAACTGCTGCATGTAGCATAGCCTCCTGTTCGTCCTCAAATCACAGAGGGCCTGGCACAATGCCCACTGCAGAGGTGCTCAGCAGATGTGCAAGGCGCGTCCAAGTGTTCAGCACATATAAACGTCTTCCAATGAGCTGGTTATCATTTTCCACAAGAGACATCTATGACTCTGACCTCACTACAAATGTCTTCATTAGGATTCAATCTCCCATAAAATGTCATTTTATCAAGCCAGAGTATGAAGATCCTCCCAGAAACAGGATCCTGATGAGCTGTTGAGATGCACACAAAATGTAATGACAAAATTCTGTATGTTTGAATTGTAGCTCTTCATAATAAAATCACTACCATTATATACTGGTCCATTCAAAACACTGTGGCTAATGAGGTTCACACACCTGACAGATGGCTTTTCTCCTAAATTGATTAAGCGCAATTTAATTTCTGACAAAAGAATTCCCCACTACTTTAGGGGACAAATATGAAGTTGCAGCTATAACTTGGCATCTTTATGACAGATTTCACACAGTGCACACCACCGCGGTGCAAAATACTCTAGAAAGAAAACTGCCAACTCATTCACAAGTGCTTTTAATGCCTCAATAATTAATTGCATCTTTACAGAGAAAGATGTCAAAATGGAGCTTTTCAATGAGTTCTGCTAGTTTCAAGCAATTACTAGTTATTGGTATTTATCTTGAAATCTAGATTCAGCTACTTATTTGATCTAAAATATCAGTTAAGCTATCTAAATATCCTAGTTCCACCATCTGTAAAATGGGGCTAATAATAACTTTTTTCTCAGTGTTTGTTAGGAAGATTGAAACAATGAATATATGTAAGACAGCTCAGACCCTAAGCAGAAAACATTAGAAATAGATTTGCAGTTATTCTGGCAATTATTTCTTTGATGTATTTTTAACCATGATTTCTGTGCCTAAGATATTATTTATGAATGGATTTAATAGCCAGAAATAAAATCATTAAAAACAAAGAAAGCTCTCAAGTGGTCCTAAAGTGCTTGCTAGGCATTAAAAACACCTTAAAATGGATTTATTTCCCCAAAGGAATGAAAATTCTAGTGCAAAAATACAGAAAAGGCTGGTCCATGTGAAAATACTGATCATCATGTGGAGCCCGCATCTGGAGAAACCACTGAGAAACCAAAGGGAAGCCTGCTTCACCTGGGAACAACAACAGAGACCAGTAGAAGAGGGGCCACTCAGGCGGAGAGTGGAAAGGAAGCTGAGAGGCCAGAGGACAGGATTTAAAGAAGCTACAGGGAGTGGAAGGGGCATGCTTCAAGGAATGGGGTGAGCGCAGGGTGGGAGCATTTCATGAACTAAATGTATATTAATGTTGCCTGGGTGTTAGGCAGAGATGTTAAATATGACTGAGAACTTCTCTCAGTGTGAGCTACCATTTAACCATAGAGAGAAATAAAAACCAAACAGCCTTGATCTGGCATGAATGGAGGATTTGTGTTGGTAATCTGAAATTTTAGATTGGATTGAGGTCTTGTATATCTTGAATTGGGACAAGGCTTACAATGAATGATATTATTCCAGAACATTTGAGTAAGTATTGATGTGCCATGATGACTGACTTTATGACCTAGAAGAAAAGAATAGAAAGTTTCAGAACAGAAAACAAAAATGAGCAGAACCTCTCCATCTATCACTTCATTCCTGGGCTCGGTCATCCTCAGACTGGGAACTAACTTCTGTTGTAAGGTGCATGCAAAACAGAGTCTTCAGAAAACACAGATTTGGGGCAGTATGTGACCTGCTTTCCCTCTCAGCTCCTCCTCCTCTGCAGGGATGGGAGAGACCTTGAGCAGTTCACACACGACTCAGCCATGGCTGAGCTCAGCTGTCACCTTGGCTTGTTTTCATTATCTCTGTGACTCACATGCCTGTCCAATCTTTGGTAGATTGCATGACCTGAGGAACCTTATAGACTAAACTCTAAGCCACCCAGAGGTGTATGATTAATGAATTTCTTCCTAGAGAACTAAACAACTACAACCGTGTAACCTGAGAAGTACCAACATCCATCATAGACTGTGCCATCAGTTGTTCCTATGTTACTGAAGATGGTTCTAATTCAGATTTAAATAGCATAATGGCGCCCTTTAGAGATGAAAGCCACCTCAGTTTACCATCAATGCTGTGTCAGAGTTGTGAAGAGGGCCACAAAGTAGATTCAGCCCACTCCAGCCAAGCGTCATTTCCTGAAGATTGTCCTTGAGATGAAAGCTTCATCCACAGCAAGTTCTGGGCATACCACTTATTTCTGGGGCTCTGGGGGCTCCTGGAAGCAAGATCACCTTAAGTTCAATATCAGGAGGGACATTTTCATCAACAGTGCTCTATACATACAGTCTCAAATGATTTGTTGCTGAGTCATTGAGAAGATACAATGAGATCATATTTGTAAAATACTAAATACAACATCAAGAGTGCAGCAGGCATTTAATAAATGGTTGCGATATTGGGCTAATATGTAGGAGAAGATTTTTAGGGGAAAAAATGGGTCTTGAGTCCCAGAAGGCTCCCCCAGGTACAGGCTTTGTACAGTGGATTCTGTGCAAGTGTCTAATTTCCATTTTAGCACTTAGGAGCACGTTGAGGATTGTAAGCCCCACCTCTAGAAGCAAGCTCATACTTTGGGGGTAATAACTGGTGGATAGTGAGGGTTTGGATAACAATGAGACAGTTTTGGAACTCATGAGAATTGAAAACACATGCATTTGACAGTGCAATACCAGGCTAAAGCATTTTAGGAAGACTTTCAGGTGCACACGTGCACACGGTGGCCCATTAGACTGAGAGCTTTCCCAGGTCAGTCATGTCCTCATCATGCAAACAGATCTTTCTGTGCCATATTGGCTACACGGTCTTCATCAACAGAACCATAGGCAGAAGATTGCAATGCAAACTTTTCCCTTAGTCTTGGCTGCCTGGGGACAGAATCCCATGTGACAATTGTCACCTGTGCCCCCTTGTCCTCTGTGGCACACACTATGGGCCATTCAGAGCCAAAATATGTTGGATTTAGAGTCTTGACAAAGTTGTTCCATGTAGTCTCTGTCAGTTAGGGTTTGCTAGAGGGACAGATTTGATACAAAATGTATACATAAAGGATTTACCAAGTCAACTTACAACCAGGCCCTGTGGAAACAGAGTTAGAAGAATGCAAAGTGGCTCTCTGCATACTGGAGAGCTGGGGACCTACTGGAAAATCGAAGGCCTGGAGCTCACTGGTGTAGGTCAGTGTCAGAAGGCCGAAGGGTTGGTGCTGGCAGGTTGAGGAGTCTGTGCTAGAAGGAGCTGTAGACAAACATCTGCAGGTGACAGTGAAGACTGGAGAAAAAACAAAAAGAAGACTCTTCCCTTTTGATTATGCAGGCCTACAACCAGGGTGAGTCTTCCCTCCTCACTGCACAACCTGCACATCAACCTACACCTCCACGGTGCTCCACCAATCCACTAGGCACTC